>NC_067492.1:14452415-14494915 GCF_947179515.1 Apodemus sylvaticus
TCCCGCTTCCCTGTTCTGGAATTCCCCTATACTCTTGCACTGAGTCTTTCCAGAACCAGGGGCCACTCCTCCATTCTTTTTGGACATCATTTAATTTGTGGATTATGTCTTGAGTATTCAAAGTTTCTAGGCTAATATCCACTTATCAGTGAGTGCATACCATGAGTGATCTTTTGAGACTGGGTTACCTCACTTAGTATGATGTTCTCCAGCTCCATCCATTTGTTTAAGAATTTCATGAATTCATTGTTTCTAATGGCTGAATAGTACTCCATTGTGTAAATATACCACATTTTTTGTCTCCATTCCTCCACTGAAGGACACCTGGGATCTTTCCAGCTTCTGGCTACTACAAATAGGACTGCTATGAACATAGTGGAGCATGTGTCCTTATTGCATGCTGAAGAATCCTCTGGATATATGCCTAGGAGTGGTATAGCAGGGTCCTCAGGAAGTGTCATGCCCAGTTTTCTGAGGAACCACCAGACTGATTTCCAAAGTGGTTGCACCATCTTGCAATCCCACCAGCAGTGGAGGAGTGTTCCTCTTTCTTTGTGAGGTTAAATCTCAGGGTTGTTTTGATTTGCATTTCCCTAATGATTAATGATGTTGAACATTTCTTAAGGTGTTTCTCAGCTCTCTGAAGTTCTTCATGTGAAAATTCTTTGTTTAGCTCTGTACCCCACTTTTTAATGGGGTTATTTGGTTCTCTGGGTTCTACCTTCTTGAGTTCTTTGTATATATTAGATATTAGCCCTCTGTCGGATTTAGGGTTGGTGAAGATCCTTTCCCAATCTGTTGGTTGATGTTTTGTCCTTTTGACAGTGTCCTTTGCCTTACAGAAACTTTGTAGTTTTATGAGGTCCCATTTGTCGATTCTTGATCTTAGAGCATAAGCTATTGGTGTTCTATTCAGGAACTTTTCCCCTGTGCCCATGTCCTCCAGGGTCTTCCCCAGTTTCTTTTCGATTAGTTTCAGTGTGTCAGGTTTTATGTGGAGGTCCTTGATCCATTTGGAGTTGAGCTTGGTACAAGGAGATAAGAATCGATCGATTCGCATTCTTCTGCATTGCTGACCTCCAATAGAACCAGCACCACTTGTTGAAAAGACTATCTTTTTTCCACTGGATGCTTTCAGCTCCTTTGTTGAAGATCAAGTGACCGTAGGTGTGTGGGTTCATTTCTGGGTCTTCAATCCTATTCCATTGATCCGCTTGCCTGATATTGTACCAATACCATGCAGTTTTTATCACTATTGCTCTGTAGTAAAGTTTAAAGACTGGGATACTGAATCCCCCTGAAGTTCTTTTACTGTTGAGAATAGTTTTAGTTATCCTGGGTTTTTTGTTATTCCAGATTAATTTGAGAATTGCTCTTTCTAGCTCTATGAAGAACTGGGTTGGGATTTTTATGGGGATAGCATTGAATCTGTAGATTGCCTTTGGCAAGATGGCCATTTTAACTATATTAATCCTGCCAATCCATGAGCATGGAAGACTTTTCCATTTTCTGAGATTTTCAATTTCCTTCTTCAGAGATCTGAAGTTCTTTTCATATAGGTCTTTCACTTGTTTGGTTAGTGTCACCCCAAGATACTTTATGCTGTTTGTAGCTATTGTGAAGGGAGTCATTTCCTTAATTTCTTTCTCAGTCTGCTTATCCTTTGAATATATAAAGGCTACTGATTTGCTTGCATTGATTTTGTAGCCAGCCACTTTGCTGAAGTTGTTTATCAGCTGTAGGAGTTCTCTAGTAGAGTTTTTAGGGTCACTTAAGTATACTATCATATCATCTGCAAATAGTGATAGTTTGACTTCTTCCTTTCCAATTTGTATCCCTTTGACTTCCTATGTTGTCTAACTGCTCTAGCTAGGACTTCAAGAACTATATTGAAAAGATATGGAGAGAGGGGGCAGCCTTGTCTAGTCCCTGATTTTAGTGGGATTGCTTCAAGTCTCCATTTAGTTTGATGTTGGCTATCGGTTTGCTGTATATTGCTTTTATTATGTTTAGATATGGGCCTTGAATTCCTGTCCTTTCCAAGACGTTTAGCATGAAAGGATGCTGAATTTTGTCAAATGCTTTTTCAGCATCTAATGAAATGATCATGTGGTTTTTTTCTTTGAGTTTGTTTATGTAGTGGATAGCATTTATGGATTTCCTTATATTGAACCATCCCTGTATACCTGGGATGAAGCCTACTTGATCATGGTGGATGATCATTTTGATGCGTTCTTGGATTCGGTGGGCAAGAATTTTATTTAGTATTTTTGCATCGATATTCATAAGGGAAATTGGCCTGAAATTCTCTTTCTTAGTTGAATCTTTGTGTGGTTTTGGTATCAGCGTAATAGTGGCTTTGAAGAAGGAGTTGGGTAGTGTTCCTTCTGTTTCTATTTGGTGGAAAAGTTTGAAGAGTATTGGTGTTAAGTCTTCATTGAAGGTCTGATAGAATTCTGCACTGAAACCATCTGGTCCTGTGCTTTTTTTGGTCAGACGCCTATCTATGACCCCTTCTATTTCTTTAGGGGTTATGGGTCTGTTTAGATGGTCTATTTGATCCTGGTTTAATTTTGGTAATTGGTATCTGTCTAAGAAAATGTTCATTTCCTCCAGATTCTCCAGTTGTGTTGAGTACAGGTTTTTGTAGTAGGATCTGATAATTTTTTGAATTTTCTTGGTTTCTGTTGTAATATCTGTTTTCATTTCTAATTTCTAATTTTGTTAATTTGGATATTTTCTATGTGCCCTTTGGTTAGTCTGCCTAAGGGTTTATCTATCTTGTTGATTTTTTCAAAGAACCAGCTTTTGGTTCTTTGATTGTTTTTGGTTTTTTGATTGATTTTTGTTGATTCTTTGTATGGTTCTCTTGGTTTCTACTTGATTGATTTCAGCCCTGAGTTTGACGATTTCCTGTCTTCTTCTCCTGGGTGAATTAGCTTCTTCTTGTTCCAGGGATTTCAGTTGTTCCGTTAATCTTCTAGTGTATGCTCTCTCGAATTTCTTTTTGGAGGCACTCAAAGCTATGAGTTTTCCTCTTAGCACTGCTTTCATTGTGTCCCATAGATTTGTGTATGTTGTGCCTTCATTTTCATTAAATTCTAAGAAATCTTTGATTTCTTTCTTTATTTCTTCCTTGACCAAGGTATCATTGAGTAGAGTATTGTTCAGCTTCCATGCATATGTGGACTTTCTGTTGTTTTTACTGTTATTAAAGACCACTTTTACTCCATAGTGATCTGATAGGAGGCATGGGATTATTTCAATCTTCTTATATTTGTTGAGGTCTGTCTTGTGACCAACTATATGATCTATTTTGGAGAAGGTACCATGAGGTGCTGAGAAAAAGGTATATTCTTTTGCTTTGGGATGAAAAGTTCTATATATATATATCTGTTAACTCCAATTGGTTCAAAGCTTCAATTAGTTTCACCGTCTCCCTGTTTAGTTTCTGTTTTCCTGATCGGTCCATTGGTGAGAGTGGAGTGTTGAAGTCACCCACAATTATTGTGTTAGGTGCAATGTGTACTTTGAGCTTTAATAAAGTTTCTTTTATGAATGAGGGAGCCCTTGTATTTGGGGCATAGATGTTCAGGATTGAGAGTTCTTCTTGTTGGATTTTTCCTTTGACCAGCAAGTAGTGACCTTCCATGTCTCTTTTGATGACATTAGGTTGAAAGTCAATTTTATCTGAAATTAGAATGGCAACTCCAGCTTGTTTCCTGGAACCATTTGCTTGCAGAATTGTCTTCCAGCTTTTTACTCTAAGGTAGTTTTTGTCTTTGACACTGAGGTGTGTTTCCTGTATGCAGCAAAATGTAGGGTCCTGTTTACGTAACCGGTCTGTTACTCTATGTCTTTTTATTGAGGAATTGAGTCCATTGATGTTAAGAGATATTAAGAAGTAGTGGTTATTGCTTCCTATCATTTTTGATTTTAATTTTATACGTGTGTGATTATCTTCTTTGGGTTTGATGAAAGAAGCTTAATATCCTGCTTTTTCCAGGGTATAGTTTCCCTCGTTGTAATGGTGTTTTCCCCCTATTATCCTTTGTAGGGCTGGGTTTGTAGAAAGATATTGTGTAAATTTGGTTTTGTCATGGAATATCTTGGTTTCTCCATCTATAGTAAATGAGAGTTTCGCTGGGTATAGTAGTCTTGGCTGGCATTTGTGTTATCTTAGAGTCTGCATGAGCTCCACCCAGGATCTTCTAGCTTTCATGGTCTCTGGTGAGAAATCTGGTGTAATTCTGATAGGTCTTCCTTTATATGTTACTTGACCTTTTTCTCTTACTGCCTTTAATATTCTTTCTTCGTTTAGTACATTTGGTGTTTTGATTATTATGTGACAGGAGGTATTTTCGTTCTGGTCCAGTCTGTTTGGAGTTCTGTAGGCTTCTTGTATATTCATGGGCACCTCTCTCTTTAGGTTAGGGAAGTTTTTTTCCATAATTTTGTTGAAGATATTTGCTGGCCCTTTAAGTTGTAAATCTTCACTCTCATCAATGTCTATAATCCTTAGATTTGGCTTTCTCATGTGTCCTGGATTTCCTGGATGTTTTGGGTTACAAGCTTTTTGCATTTTGCATTTTAACTGTTGAGTCCATGGTTTCTATGGTATCTTCAGCATCTGAGATTCTTTCTTCTATCTCTTGTATTCTGTTGTTGATATTTGCATCTATGGTCCCTGATTTCTTCCCAAGGTTTTCTATCTCCAAAGTTGTCTCCCTTTGTGCTTTCTTAGTTTTTTCTACTTCTGTTTTTAGATCCTGGAAGTTTTTGCTTAGTTCTGTCATTTGTTTGTTTGTGTTTTCCTCTAATTCTTTAAGAGATTCTTGTGTTTCCTCTTTCATGACTTCTGCCTGTTGATCAAAGTTCTCCTGTATTTCTTTAAGTGATTTTTGCATTTCCTCCTTATTGGCTTTTGTATGCTCCTGAATTTCTTTCAATGATTTTTGTGTTTCCCTTGTAAGGGCTTCTAATTTGTGATCCATTTTCTCCTGAATTTCTTTAAGTATGTCCTTCATGTGTTCCGTTACCAGCATCATGACCAGTGATTTTAAATCCAAATCTTGTTTTTCTGGTGTGTTGGGGTATCCAGGACTTGCTATTGTTGGAGAATTGGGTTCAGATGCTACCATAATGCCTTGGTTTCTGTTAGTAACGTTCCTACGTTTGCCTTTAGCCATCTAGTTCTCCCAGGTGTTAGATGGTCTTATTGTCACTGGCTGGTGCTTCAACCTACTGTGGATCTTTAAGGTTATCTCTGCAACACTGGATGACTGGGTTTCCTCTGGCACAGATTACTGATATGCTGCCTTCCTCTTTTGCGCCTTTGGAGCCCTTCTCAGTCTTGCCTCAAGCAATGTTATACTTACATTGTCAAGGTCAACCAGGTGTTCTCTGTCTGCTCTATTATGGAGCAAAGATGGTGTGGTGGGGGTCACTCCCTCTGTTGATTCTCACATAGGACACAGGTCCGGAGATGGACTGGCTTGCAGATGAACCGCCTATGTGCTCAGTTCCTGAGTGCAGGCAGACCCCTGGCGGTTTGCACCACCAGAAATCTAAAGCTCAGGGTGATACAGTACCTAGTGATCCTTTTCTGTCGAGGCAGGCAGCGAGTATGGCTGCGGGGCTTCTCTCCTTCTGCAGCTTACTGGGCAGGACACATGCCCTGCGCCCGGGGGTCTGGCAGACAAACCGCTTATGTGCTCAGTTCCTGAGTGCAGGCAGACCCCTGGCGGTTTGCACCACCAGAGATCTAAAGCTCAGGGTGATACAGTACCTAGTGATCCTTTTCTGTCCCGGCAGGCAGCGAGTATGGCAGTGGGGCTTCTCCTCAGGTTGGCAGTTAAAGGTGATTTTCACAAAAGGGAAATGAGGGGTTTCTGTTCTGGTCTGCGTTGGTTAGTACTTGGGCCTCACAGGTCCTCTTGAAGCTCCTAGGGCACGTGGAGAAAGGATCTCTGTGGCATGGTAAGAGGCGCTGTCAACAGGGTTTCCAGTGTGTCTCCTAACTCATTCTCTAGCTATGATGTAGATACGGTGTGTTTCCCTCGGTATGAATATATCACTGGGGCACAGACTCGGTCTCAGATTTGTCTCCAGTGTGAACGACTCCACCCCTCCCCCACTTCTCACAACTACAAGAACTCGGAGAAATTAAAAAAAAAGAAGAAAATAAAATAAGAAAATAAACATGTCCCGACCATCTGGGCTGCAGTTCAATTAGCAGCCATAAGCAATATTATTGCAGAATCTTCACACCTATTAGCACAAGGAGGGGAATAAAAGGTCATGGCTTTGCACATAAGATATACCCATTATTGGATATATTTTATCCAAGAATGATCACAGGGGCTCCTGGTCAGGGTGCCTTGTTGTTCTATTTCCCTTTCCATCTGAATCAAGCCCAAGGTAACAGGCTTCCGCATGGCCTTCTGACCTTTCTGAGAATGGTCAGAGGTTGGCTACTGCCCAGCATGTAGGTATAACCACACTTTAAAGCCTTTGCGTTCTGTAATCTGCAAATGAGGTAGAGGCGGGCTTGGGCAATAGAAAAGATATATGCTGTACACCATTGAAATGTTCTTGACATTTTGGTTTTATTTTGTTGTTGTTGTTTCTCCAAATGTCCAATAATTCTTTGTGTTTTAATTAAGATTAATTTGTGTAATAATTTGGTGTGGAAGTACATATACACACAGATTCGTGGGCAGCTGTGAGAAATAATGCAGTGATCCCACATACACTTGACCCATGTGCCCTAATGGTAAGGACATGAAACTCTAGTGCAATGTCACAGTAGGGACACTGGCAGTGGCTGTCAAGATGCAGAGCATTTCTGGAGGCCCCAGGATTCCTCAGTTGCCCTCTGTAGCCACCTTGCCCCCCTGACACCACCCTCCTCCCAGCTACTGGCCATTGCTGACCCGGTGTCCATTTGTATAATTTTGACATTTCCAGAATGTTATGTAAATGAATCCTACAGTATTTTCACCCATGGGGATTGGCTTTTCCCACTAGCTTTTTCAGTTTTTTTTCCCTTCAAAAGACAATTCTCCTCCCTTCCACACCCGCCTCCTGTGTGTGTGTGTGTGTGTGTGTGTGTGTAAGCTTCACTGTTCTAAGACTCAAATACACACAGAAGAAGGCAGAAGGCCTGTGTAGAACTCTGTGTTCCATTCTGCCAATTTTCCTCCAAAAGAGAAGTAGGCGCCATACAGCATAGTCTTCACTCTCATGAGTTCCGTACTCTGGGTTGCCATGACAGTCCGATCAGTCAGTATCTACTTGCCTTGCAAGCACAAACACCTGAGCCTGAGCCCCACAGAACCTATGTAAAGACCCGAGGCATGGTGGCTTACACTTGCCATCCCAGAGCTTGGGGGGGCAGAGATGGACAGATTCCCGGGGTTCACTGACCAGCTAGTCTACCCTGCTTGGTGAGCACCAAGGCAGCCAAAGATCTGTCTCAAAAAGCAAGGCGAATGGTATGTGAGGAATGATACCTGAGACTGTCCTCTGGCCTACACACTCGTGTACACACACACACACACACACACACACACACACACACAGAGAGAAACATACACACACCTGTGCTCATATACCCTTGCATATTTATAATGTAAAAGAAATATTTTGTCTGTGCTCTGCGCTGGTCAAAGACGTGGTGTCTTCATCTTACAGATGAAGACAGTAACATCAGCTTTTATAATCTAATGTTTATAGATATTCTATGCAAGGTGATTATGAAAATCAAGTTAGATAAAGTCTTCTAACAGCATACTCATCTATAATAAATATTGATAGGTGGTACCTATTATTGCTACAAATAAACCATGTTGAAATAACAAATAATAATTGACCTTTGGGAATTTACTTTGGGTTTGAATCAATCGTTCTCAATACATGATACAGTATCTGGCAATGCTTTCTGGGCCAGATCCCTGTGGTTGGTTTGTCTGTGTTCAGTCTCCAATCCTGCATTGCTGAGGGGAGGGGAGAAAAAGAATGAGAACGTCTTGCCTCTGCGAAGTATTCAAGCTTTGAGTGATGTCAAAGGCCTTTGAACAAGCTTTAGAAATGACATTCGTATTTGTCCTTTTTTTTTTTTTTTTTTTTTTTTGACTTAAATTGCTTTTGGTTCAACTGCTGCAGTGAATTGACTTGACGCAATATCATACAGGGCGACACAAAACCAGGAGGAAGGAACCGGTTGCTGGCAAGGACTGGGAAATGAAGGGGGTCACAGCCTCGCTCTCCTCCCTAAAGTGTGGGGAGAAATGAACATGAAGTTCACGTTGAAAGGTAATCTCTATGAACCGTGATAAGAGCGAGTGGCATTTTACACGGCTGAAGCCTGCCGCTTCAGCCTCGCGGTTAGAATAAAAATCCATTTACATACGGCCGACCACTTTTTAAGCTTCCTACATTGCTATTTCCCCCCCTCATTCTTCTTACTGCTTCTCTCCTAGAACTCCTAGAACATCCTGCTAATCGAACCCGGGCTCTGATTCCTAGCGAACAAAAGGCGGAAGTGGCTTCTCTGTGCTCGCATCCGGCCTCCTCTCGCCTCATTTCTCCCACTGTCTCTCTGCCTTCTTTCTCACGCCTCTTTGCGCAGACCCCTATCTTGGGGAGAGGAACTCGACAGTTCTTGGCAAAGTTATCTGGTGAAGCGCAGAGGCTTTAGATGTGTAGAATAATAAAGCTGATCTGCTTTGGGATCAGAAATCAGAATTTCTGACCCCTGTCTCCGTCTTGAGCCTCCTGACCTCTGGCAGGCTGTTCTGGGGTCTGTGTGAGTCACCCTGTTCACCTCCCGATGCTGAGAGAATCTCGACTTGAAGGCAGCTGTGAGATGAACACGAAAGACCACAGTTACGAGTCCCAGGGTGTCACCAGTTTGCTGTTAAGTTTAAATGGGAAATCTCCACAGGCTCCTGTGCTCAAAGGCTTACTTCTCAGATGGGGGCGTGGCTTCAGGAAACTGTGGACTGCTTAGGGGGTGGAGACTGGGTAGGGGGTGGAGCCTTCGAAGGGGCTACCCGCTCATAGTTCCCGTCTAAGCTGGCTGCTTCATGGTGGTCCACAATCTGAGATTCTCCTACAAGTCCCTTTCACAGTGGAGGTTCCCACTACCACGCTTCCCCCTTCATGATGGACTGAAGCTCCTGAAACCTGAAGCCAAAAATACATCTTTCACTTCTTACTTTATTTCTCTCAGAGAGTTGGTCATCGCAACCAGAGAAGTAACTAATGCAGATGTATACCACATACCATGACTGATTAAACATGACAGCAGGCTGAGGTGTGGGATTATTCCCATCTCATTAGAAGAGTGGGTAATGTCATTCCCCTGGGTCCCTTGTGCCAGGTCTATGGGTACATAAGCTTAAAAGCTTACAGATTAAAAAGAAAACCTTAGCCCCGAGAAAACCATTGTCCCGGTCCTAGAGAGAATCTCCCATCTCTGGCTCTGACCATTGGCTTTGTAAATGGAACACAGGATTTTAACCTGACATAGGTCTGCCTCCTAGGCCACACCTGTGCAATTTACAGGGGACCGTCCCTGGGAACCACGTCCTCATGCTGTAAGTCTTTTCAAAGGTAAAGTAAATGTAGGTGTTAAAACAGGCACACTATCTGCTTCCGTGCAACACGCTGCCACAGAGAAGAGGCTAGGCAGTACATATAGATTTCTTCCTTTTCATGTGTACGCACAAGGTCACTTTCTCCACGAATCAATAGCACAATCTGAATACACAATTTTTGTGTCACTGTGTATTTTGGAGTTGATATACATCGAAGGGAACAAGAATAACAAGGCTTTGAAGAAGTGTCAGCTCAGATCGTAGAATAACTTCATATTTTCTTGCTGGTCTCAACTGAGGACACAGATGAGGAATCTACTTACGTAAAATGCCAGATATAAACAACGTATACATTGCATTACGGTTTCGGTTTTGCCCTTTCCTTATCAAATGAAGTCTGGGAAGTTTTATGATAATGTCTTCTAAGAGCATTTTAGCCAAATCTTCCTTTTTAAGGCCTCATTATCCGGCTAGCCGAGGTTACATTGGGAGCAGGCCGGAGAAGGCAGGGTTCTGCAGCTGCTGTGTGTTCTCATTCAAGTGAGCCCGCATCTCTGTTCTTGCTAGGCAAAGCGGCTGTGAACCCTAAGGCACTGATTACAGGACTCGGGTTATCTGTGTGGAACAAACCGTGTAAACGTTCGTAAGCATTACGTCGTGAGGCTTCACAGAGCTCAGCATAATTCTGCTCTCTCTTCAACACACAACTGACTTATAAATATGCTCAAGGCACTGTTTACGGACATTTACTTTTAATGTTATTTGTTTGTTGGTTTAATGTTAAATTTGTTTTAATCCATTGTAAGGCGAGGTTTCATACAGAGAGGACCAGCCTCAAACTCCCTACACAGCTGAGGTGGACCTCGAACCTCTGATCTTTTTTGAGTCTTCTTCCCAAGTTCTAGGATTCCAGGTGTGTACCCCCAGGCCCTAAGTTTAGGCAGTGCTGAGGATCAGCTTGGGCTCAGGCCTTCACAGGTGTTAGGCAAGTCTTCTGTCAGCTGTGCCTCATCCTCACAATTTTCCCTGCTGCTTGCCATCATAAGATGGTGTGACTGTGACCTGCGTGACTGTGACCTAGGCTTTAAAAGGCTCTAGTCAGTACCGGGTGATTTTTGCGCCTGAGTTAGACTGCCAAGCAAAATGAATCAAAGTTACAAACTAAAATGCTAACAGAGAAACTTAACTGGCTTGCTGCCCTTTGACTTCCAGCTAGGGGAGACAAGAGTATGATTTAAAAACCAAAAATCAGCCGGGCGGTGGTGGTGCACGCCTGTAATCCCAGCACTCTGGGAGGCAGAGGCAGAGGAATTTCTTAGTTTGAGGCCAGCCTGGTCTACAGAGTGAGTTCCAGGACAGCCAGGGCTATACAGAGAAACCCTGTCTTGAAAAAACCAAATCCAAAAAACAAAACAAAACCAAAACACAACAACAACAAAAACAAACCTGTGTCTGTATCTAGGTGTACAATAAAAACCTTCAATCTACCCTGGAGAAACCATCCTCTAATAGACTAAAAATAAAGTTTGTAGCACATTTAACCTTGTGTCTGGTTCATGGTTGGTCCTCAAAACACATGAGGCGCTGTCATGATTGTCTCTACTACCGAGGGGCACATGCCTGGTTATGGTAGACAGTCACTGTGAGAGGAGAGCCGTGGTCACCTCGGATGCGTATTTCCAATAATGATTGCAGCTCCACACAAGCAAGCCAAATGATCTGTCTGACATATGCAACTCCTAATCTTCATTTGCCTCCCAATCCTTACGCCCTAATATCTGCATCTATAAATCCCTTCTGAAAAAAAGACAAACGAACTAAGAAGTCAGTGGAATGTTCCGTTCATAACAAAAAGAAAGGAGAAAAAGAAAAAGAATTTCTGGAGTCGACCTCCAACTGCCTCCAGCAGAACCGCACTTGTGAACCCGGGACAGAGAGGGTTTCCCATTTTGACTCTGCCTTCTCGTCCTTGCTACCCGCCTCCTCTTCTTGTTTACCGACCTCCTGAGGATACGTTTCTCTCGTTTACTATGTTTCCTTGGACAGCAACCTATGTCCCTCTCAATAAATTTTGGTTTACCCAGGAGCTGACGGGCACAGAAACCTAGATTCAATTTGTGCCGATTTATGAGACGTGGGCACAACAATCGTGGAATGTTTCCTGGGTTATGCTTTATAAATTAACCCCTTATTTAAATATTCTGCAGACTTAGCACAGGCGGTGCTGGATGGGGACTCATGTCCCTGATCAGCTTTGCTGGCTGGCCTCCTGGCATTTGTTACAGGAATGCACGGACCCTTCAGCACAGAGAATGCAGATGTACAATATTTATGACGAGCTGGGAGGGCTCACATGCTGTTGTTATGCAGGAGACGCAAGGCAAGAGCCATCTGATTGGGCTTCGCACTGCGGACTCCCAAGCCTCCGGAAGCTGCATTTGGGGCGCCCGTGTGAGCAGTTCTGAATAGACTGATGGCTTCGTTCATTCTCTTGACTGAAATACTGTGGCTCGCGCACGTTGGTCTTGCCCGCACTCATTTTGCAGAAGTCATTGGTACTGTGTGGGTAGCCACGGGCACCTGGGTGCCCTTGTGGGCCGTGGTAGCTGCTCAAAACTAAGAATAAAACTCAGTTTGTCTTCCGAGAATGCCACGGCCTTATCACTGTACGGCAAATTAAAGCCTTGTTGTGACATTTACATTCATGTATGATGTACCTGTATAGAATATAATTTCACCAGAAGCTTTAAATATGAATCTTGGAGGCTGAGGAAGTCCCAGTGAAGGGATGCGGAAAGGCTCAGGAAAGATGTAGCCTCTATATGAGGCGAGTGAGCCCAGAGAGAAGAAGTGACCTCCAGAGATAAGGGCTAGTACTCAGTGAGCTAGGATCTCCAGCTTCTGGGTCCTGGATGATGCATGCCCTCTGGACAGTGAGACAGCCTGTGGTAACTGCAAAGCCTGGGTGAAGCTCCCCTTTCTCTCACAAATCCATGTCCCATATCTTTCCTGTTCTTCTCCTCCAACCAGGACGGTGGTTTCAACAGCATCATTAGAGTCCTTGCAAAGAACAGTTTCCAGATCTATTTAAACATGTTTGCAATGATTGCCGGGGTCTGTTTGATAAATAATTGAATAGATTTTTTTTTGAACTGTTGGCTGCAGGGGGCGAGGAGGCAGTTGGTTGAGGAGGAAAAGGAGGATGCTTTGAGAGCGACAGGGACAGTCATTTACAGTGGCAAGGAGGTAAGGGACTCTGTGAATCCCAGGGGGCCTGAGTGGCTCAGATGTTCCCTCCAATCCCAGCTGATGCTGTCCTACTTGGCCAAATCGACCCGAACAGCCCAGAAGGCTATGCGGCCGCACCTGTCAGCCCCAATCCGCGCTGCAGAAATTTTGTTAGGAAAATAGATGTACCAAGATTCAATTTTTCGATTGTCTGAAGGCTTAATTTAGTGACCTTGGAAGATGTCTCTTGGAGGTGAAGGAAGAAGCTGGGAGTGTGCTGGGGAGGGTGTGTGGGAAGGACAGGGCTTCTCTGGTAATGGATAATTTATTTACACTTAATTTTCAGGCCTTTGGGGGAAGCCATGGAAATAGTTTTATAGCTATTCTCATTTTCTTTCAAAAGCAGAATGGGGAGCTATATGAGAAAGAGAGAGGGGAGGACGGGGATAGGGAGAGGAAAAGGAATAGAGTGAGGGAGGAGATGGGGCGTGAGGAGAGATAGATGAAGAGATAAAGAGATGGATACATGGATGATAGATAGATAGATAGATAGATAGATACACAGATGAATACATACATACATATATAGATGGATAGATGATAGATGGATACATACATAGATAGCTACATAGATAGATAGATAGATACACAGATACATAGATGGATACATACATACATACATACATACATATATAGATGGATAGATGATAGATGGATATATGCATAGATGATAGCTACATAGATAGATAGATAGATAGATAGATAGATAGATAGATAGATAGATGGATAGATAGATAACCAACCATACATTACTACTCAGCTAAGAGCAAACATGTTTTTTAGAAAATACTTTGTATTTTAGTTTTTATTGGTGTTGGGGGGCATGTGTGCAAGTGTCTGTGGGGGGCCAGAGAAGGACACTGGATCCCCTGGAGCTGGAGTTTTTGGCAGCTGTGAGCTGCCCAACATGAATGCTAAGTCTTGAAACTGGGTCCTGTGAAAGAACAGTGGCAATCGCTCTTAACCACTGAGTCATCTCCCCAAGCCAAGGCCAAAGACTTTAAGAGAACACATGTACAATATATGTATACATGCAAAAGAAGAAGAGAGTGTACCAACCCTGTCTATCTGACAGCCACATACAAATGTTCCTAGGATACTGGCAGCTTCCTCCCTCCCCCCACTGTGCCCTCTTCCTCCCTCCCTCCATTGTGCCTTCTTCCTCCCTCCCCCCACTGTGCCCCTTCCTCCCTCCCTCCATTGTGCCCTCTTCCTCCCTCTCTCTACTGTGCCCTCTTCCTTCCTTTTATCACTGTTGCTGTTACTGGTGCCTTTCACAGTGAGCCCTAATTCTATGGCTCTGTCATCCCTGCTGACTGTGTGCGCTGGATGTATTACAGGAAGCTGGACTGCTGTGCTATGGACAGTTGTGTTCATTGGCATGACTGCCAGCAGGAAGGGACTCATTGGGAAGGGAACCTTTCGGATTGGGAGTCTCCAGTCCTCAGCTGTCTGAATCCTGAGGTACCTGCTGACACTCTCCCTCTCCCTCAGGTAGGTGGGATAATGACACGTAGACCTGTTGGGGATGAATTGAGGATTGTTTCTAGATTCTTCAGAGAAACCTGTAATGAGGGGGTGGAGCTTAAATTTCTGTGTCCGGTTGGGACCAAGCCATGGGTTGTACAGTTGCTTGGTCCCATATTTCTGGGCGTCATCAGTGAGGCTATCTATAGAGGAGCCTCACATTTGACAGACCAGATTCCCAGGTGAGAGGAGTGTCTTGTGGAAGGCTCAAACAGAACAAAAGGCCGTTGTTGACGCTGGATGGAGACTTTCAGGCGTGGCTGCTTTAGGGTCACCTACACTCCTGCTTGCAATTCCCTCCCACTCCATAAGTAAGCCCAATAAGCATATGGGTTCCCTAGGGTAAATGTGGCTAGCATATTGCTTGGTTTGTCCTTGTGAATCTCATGAAGAAGGAGGAGCCATGCCTTCCAGCTTCCAGCAACGGGGCAGAATGGCATGGGAAGGGTGCGGAGCCATGGCTCCGTTTACCCAAGCTCCTTCATCTCTAGGGTCTCCATTTGTGCAATGAGAAGGGCTACGCCAACATTTTAAGATTAGCACAGAGATCCCTGCGCAGGTCAAACGCCAGAGGCTAGAGCGAATGGCAAGTCTTTGAATCTCGCTGAGCCCCGGCCCGCTTAATTGCAAATCGAAATGATACTGCCCACTCTAGAGAATTAACAAGAATGATGGCAACCTTAATGAATATACGTGTAATGACATGCTAAGTTATGTTTCTTAGTCGTATACATGTGCTAGCCTGTGGCACACAGTAGGACCTTTGTGAATAGGATTTACCATAATAAATTTAACCAGTGTGTGCTCATACTCCAGTGGTACTTGAAAGTGCCCAGAGCAGCGCTGGTCACATCCTGGAGGTTCCCGAGATTGCAAGAAGCAGTAATACTGACAGAGATGTCAGATCTTTCTGCACAGGCCTTCCTTGTCCCCGAGCCCGGCTTCCTCTACATGCAGAATCATTTCCAGTTTTGCATCCCATATTTTCAGTCCCCTCCCCCGTCTTCACGTCCACCTAAGACCCTTGTCTCTGGAGGCTGATCTTTAGTGTCATCTTCTTGGCACCATGTGACAGGCAACAGGAGCCAAGCCTTGGGAGTTCCCAGGCCCCATGGGGCGTTCAGATTGGGTTAGCTGCCATCCTTCTTTGCGCCTGTCACTTGCTGCCTCTTCTGTTGTTGGCAGGGGTGTCATTAAGGCCTCATGGCCTGAGGAGTTAATAGAGACACTCGGGGCTCTCAGTCACCAGTGCCTGCAGCAATCTGCACCTATTGATACCTGGCAGCTAATTCCCCTTCATGACCTGACACCTTCACTGTGACTCTGTCCCCACCTGTCAGCAGTCCACCCCTCAGTCCCACAGATCCATCCCCAAAGCCCACTCCTGCTTGCAGGGGTGGGCCTGCTCCTGACCTACAGTAGCACCCTTGCCTGCTACATGGATATGATTTCTGTTTCTCATCCCACAATGGGAGGTGCCTCCAGTCCTGGGGTCTCCCTGTCCTTAAATTAGCCAGAAGTATATTAGGGGGACGGTGAAGATCAGAGGTGAGACCTAGAGATGACACTGTTGCCTTGAACCCATGCTGACCCCACCTAACGCTTCTACAGTGAGTTTCGGGGAGTTTCTGGACCCTTGCTCTCCTTACTGTCATCATAACTTGCCTCCAATGCCTTCTCTGATACCATTTCTGAGGATCTCTGAAGCCACAGGCCAGTGATGGAAAGTGGATGAAGGGCAGGCAGGAGTTAAGGTCAGGTTGCTGTCGCCATTGGCTCCAGTTAGAGACCAGGTTGGATTCCATGAGACCTGATCTCAGAAACCAAAAGAAACTAGGAAATGAAATGAAATACCCAGTTGAAAAGCAGGAAAATCTAGACTGAAGGGCTGGGGGCATGGGTTAGCTGTGAAAAGCACTTTTTGAGGAACTGAGAGGGTCTGAGTTTGCATCCTCAACATCTGCATAACAGCTAGGTATGGAAGTGCACTCTAGGGTACCTTCAGTGCCAGTCGGGCAGACAAGTGGATTCCAGTCTAGCTGAAGGGACAAGATCGATCGAGGGTTGTGAGAGACCCCATCTCAGAAACTTAGGTCAAGAGTAACAGAGGGAGACACTCAACAATGATGTTGATCTCTCTCTCTCTCTCTCTCTCTCTCTCTCTCTCTCTCTCTCTCTCACACACACACACACACACACACACACACAACTACGCTGAAGATGTCTTATGGAAATCTAGACTGAAGGGCTGGCGACATGGGTTAGCGTGTTAAGCATGTGTTGAGGAACTGTGAGACAATGAATGCTTCTTTCTCCTAGGGGGATTTGAACCAGCCTGGGCTCAGCTAACTTGAATTGCACACATTTATTTAGGTTCCTCAACATGCGGGCCATAGTTCTGTTATCAAGCATGACCTGCTTGGTAACACCTCGGCTGAGGCTGCCACTGAATGGTTGTTGGAATGGACTGTGTTTGACATATTCTGCGTCATTCCATAGACAGGTGAGAGAGAGACCCTTCTCTGTCCACAGAGTCCTGGGATGGTGAATTTGCAGGCATGACTGCCATTACATTTTTTTTTTCTACCTAAGGAACAGCCTGCCTTGTTTCTGGATGGTGGGATGTGGCAGGATTCTGTATTACTTCACTTAAGGGGCAGCTGATATAGTAATGGGAGTAGGTGAGCCCCTCCCCAAGCCCTGCTGCAGCTCCCCAGCCCCACCTCAGTGCCTGGCAGTTCCAGCTGTGGAATGCAAACATCTGCGGGCATCATAAAGGCGTTCTATACGCTTCCAGCCAAGTCCTGACCTTGTGACCGTTTCCACCATTAGATTTGAATGACCTCAGCAGCCGGGCTGAAAGGCCTGAGTATTAATTCACGGAACCACAAGCTCAATTTAAGATTTAATTTGAGATAACGAAGAGCTACTGAAAGTGTATTCAAACTTCTAAGCGTGGCGTGGCCAGTCCCTCCCTGTTTTTCAAGTAGAATATGAATCCAGGATTTGCTTTAGCGGGCTTGTTTACAAATTTACAAACGTTGGGGCTTCTTCCTCTTTTCCTGGGTTCTTTGTGCTGTGGCTGTTGTTTATTGGCAATCTCGGAGGAGGCTCCCTTAGCATTCCTGCCTTTTCTCCTTTCTCCTTTACAAATGGCTGCCCTTTCCCTTAAGGATTACCTTTGAATCCCATTATACTCCTGAAGAGAAAGTAGGCTTCCCAAGGAATCTGCCCCCCAGCCTTCCCTCAGAGTCCAATCTAAACAGGAGGAAGTGTCTGGGTTCAGCAGAGAAAGTGTTTCTTGAAAGCTGCGTGCCATGTAGCTCTCTGGTGTGTGTGTGTGTGGGGGGGCAGAGAAGGATGTGTGAAGATTCCAAGCCTTGTGCCGACCATTTGGTGCCTCTTGGTTCTGGTGAATGTCTAAATTCTGGAAGATTTTAGTTCTAGCATATTTAAAATTTCTGGCCGGAGATGGGGATTTTACTTGGTTTCATCAGAATTTTTCCATGCTTGACAGTTGGCTCTGATATAGAAAGCTCTAGCTAGAGTTGGGAATGGTTTGCTTCAGGCAGAAAAGCCAGAATCTAGGATGCTGATGCTTCTGGCACTAGGATGGGCCGGGCTTATTTTGCAGTTTTTCAAGGAGTCAGTCCAGCTTTGGAATCAGCAGCGGGTAAGGCCAAGCATGGGAGTCCAGATTCAAAGGCACCTTACCCACTTGAAAAGCAAGCAGGTACCTGTGACCTCAGCACAGGAGGGTCACTGGGTCATTTTAGTTGATCCAGCTTTAGGGTCTGGCTGAGTTCCTGTTCCCTGAAAACGAGGTGACCTGTGCATCTGCACACATATGTGTGTGTCCACATACCATACACCTTCCAAACACATACGTGTCCACATACCATACACCTTCCAACATGGGCTTCAGGGTTGGATCGCCCAGGGATGCAGACTAGCTCCTAGCAACCTTAGCCCATAGAAGAGAGGTCTATATCCTAGAGGCTGATGGTGTGGAAGAGCTGGGGCAGGGCCCGAGCCGAATCAAGGGTAGGGATGTGTTCATGCTGGACTGATAATGTCACTTAGGCCACCTCAGTCTCAGCCGCCACTCTCCTAGGGGAGTGTCTGTTCAGTGGCCTGTTATTTTCAAGGTCATGTCCTTTTAGGGCCAGTCTACACAACCTTCAAAGCAGAGGTCCAAAAGTCTGGCTGTACTGACCCAGTGGAGATCAGCTCTGATGGGCCCTTGGAGCTCCAGAGCTTCCCATGGGGTGAGCTGAGACTCCCAGGCCTGCTATCTCAGTTCAGCCCCCCCCCCCCGCCCCCCGATTCCATAGTCACTGCCTTCCTAAGGGATGCTGTACATGGAGAAGTCTATAGAATAAACTCCCCCAAGTAACTGCCCAGTGAGGTTTCTCAATTGCAGAGATGACGGTGGTTCTGAGAAGGCTTGGCCTCATCAGAAAACCTTTGACTGGTGCCCAGGCCATCTGTCTGACTTTTCAAAACCCTTGCTATCTATGATAGAGATGGAAGTAGCGTACTCCAGGGGGAATAGAAAGAAATGGTAAGTCAGGAGGAGGTCTTGGGAGATTTAGGTAGAAACCAGGAGCAGCTTGTCTGCATAGGGCATGTTTGCCTGTACACCCGAGGCGTAGTCCTAACCCCCAGGAGTGAAGGATTTAACAGGGGCCACACTTGAGCTACTTGTTGACATAATTAGTGCTGGCTCCAACCAAGAGATTCTAAAGCCAACTTGGCAGAGACTTCTGAGTTTTGATTGGCAAATTTGAAGCAAAGTTCAGCCAAGTTCTATATCTATTTTGTAGTGTGCCTTACGCGCATCGAGAGACGCCAGCCCTTCTGATAGATTTCCAGCTTTACGGTTGCCGTAGCTGAAGATATTAGCTCTTTACGTAGACAAATGCTTCTGGCAGGCCAGCCTGCACTAGGAACGGGAGCAATGCCTGCAGGTTCCTCTGAAAATTAATATAATATGCTGCATTAATCAGAATTCTATCAAGTCTACACACTTGGCCTGGGCTTAAGAGGCAATACTTTGAAATTGCAGTTGGCTAAAGCTTCCTTATTCTTGGAGAATAGGAGTCAGAGTTTGGAAGGGGGGAAAAAAATAGAACAGAGCTCGAATTTAAGAACCAGAAAAGAGGAAGAAGGTTTAAGCAACGTTAATTCCTTAGCTCCACCATCCACCAGGGGCTGCTGAGCGTTATGGAAGATTGGCTTCCACATTGGCATGAACTTAGTTCAGATGGTAGGATCAACTTCAGACGCAGCTGGACAGACCACCCCCAAGCCAACTTGGGGCTGCTTTGGGCAATGTCTCAGGCCTCGGATAACTGACTTGTTTGTTTCTGTCTAGTGATAATTTACTTTCGCTCTTGCAGTCGAAGCTTGGTGATTTCTCACCATTGGATACATGTCAGCAGGTGATTGAGAGCATTTGAAAGGCCAGAGGATGGTGCACGGTTTAGCAACTGGCACCGGGGGTTAAAGATGGGGCTCGGGTGATGGCCGAGTGGATAAGGCAGTTGCAGCGGAAGTGTGAGGGCTGGGGTTCAGAACTCAACACCCTGGGTGTTGCCTGTAATCCCAGCACTTCGGAGACAGTTGGGTTTTCCGGGACAAGTGGGCTTTCTAATGCTCCACTGCCAGCAAGAAATCATGCCTCAATAAAGGAAGTGGAGAGAAATCGAGGTCAACTCTGCGGGCTTCCACACACAAGTGAGTGCACACATTTGTTCCCAGGCATGAAGTGTGCCTATTCTTATTTGAGCTTGCACACACTCGTATCAGCCACACCAACACATGCAAATAAATAAATTAATTAATTAGATATGTAAATAAAAAGTTAAATGAAGGTTATCTTCTCCCCAAACCAAAAGGCTCTAAGCCACCAAGTAAGAGCTCTTCTGGCTCCTCTGTAGAAATGCTGCATATGACACATGACACAGTGGAGTCCGACACATCAGCATTCGGTCATGCTTTCTAATGTGACTCAGCTACATCTGTGTTCGTTATTATAACTCAGGGCCTAAGAGATGGATATTTTTAAAGACAAAGGGCCAGACTTTTGGTGGAAACGCCCCCCGTCCTCCCTGTATTAAAAAAAAAAAGTGGCTCCTTCTTGTCTGGTCGACTTCAGTAATTGGCAGGATTTCGAGTAAGCTCTTTTAAAAGCCCTCCGTTTCTATTTTCACATTAAACACACTTGCAATATCTATTAAAAGCACAAACACCGAGGTACACACCATGACTACCAATGAGCCTACATCTGGAGGCTCTGCTACGACAGGAAGAACGGAGGGATTGCTTGTGTGGTTTTATGTCTGCCTATGTGTGGGGAGGGGAGGTGCAGTGAGAGGTGGGTGTCGATGCTACAAAAGGAAGGGGCGTACCTCTTACCTCCTCCCTCTGACCGGTGTTCCAAAGTTTCGTGCATGGACTGACTCTGTAATCGGAGGGGTCAACAGAAGGGGTCAAGTTCAGGATTTGGTGATGCCGAACAAGGGGCCTGGCCTTCATCTGGAGGAGGAGTCTTTATGTAGAAACACAGAGAGGAAACAGAGCAGATGCGAGGATATTTCTCTTCTGCTGTGTTTTCCAGGACTCCTTTGCTTCATGGCCCTTTGATGACTGACTGATATCTCGGGGAGGATGCATAAGGTCGCACGGAGGACTTGGGAACATCTGGGAGAGGGCAAGGCCAGTGAGGAGTTCAAGAGAGAGCCTCTGGGCCCTGAAGAGATCTTACAGGCCATTTTCAAGGTCACATTTGGGAAGGCAGCCAGATGTGTGAGCATGGACTAGCAGGAAGCCAGACAAGGTTCACTGGGACCCTGGCAGAGGGAGGGGCTGCCAGCAGCTGCCCTTGGCTAAGACACAGATGCCCCGGGGTTCTAAAGTTCTTTCGCCTCTTTCCAAATGCCTTTGGAAGGGCAGGGAGGGAAGGGAGGTTTGAAACTCGGGAGGGAAGGAAAAGGAGCTATAATTCTGCTGAAATCTTCTTCCAGAAACTTCCCCTGTCCCCTCAAATGTGTGTTTCGGATGGAAGTGTGTGTCCTGGGTTAAGGAAGATATCGTTCGTGACCTGAGATTTTGAACTGTATCTGTCAGTCAGGGTCCAGGCAGAAAGCGGTGGGGCATATGTGGATATGGGGAGTGCTAGGCCCCCACGTCCATAAAGGATAGGGTGCTGTTTGCAGAGCTTGATTGTAGGGTGTCAGGAATGCGGGGCGTTTCTAGAGGGTATCCTGAGCTTCTAAGAGCAGACACAGCTGAGGGGTGGGAATCTTCTAGGCAGGGAGGCAGTCAATCCCACCTGGAGGGAAGGCATTTGGAGACTGGAGGAGCTGACCTGGCTTTGCTCTGAAGCCCTGGTGGTAGCTATCCTTGCTTATCCAACCTGAGAAGAGGGTAAGAGGTCAGGCTTCCAGGCAGGGCGAGAGCCTGGGAGTACCTGCGGAGAGAGGCATCTACTGTGTAGACTGCACACCAGTGAGACTGGGGGCTTTGCCAGGATAAAGTACAGCATATTTATCTTAACGATACCTGTTAGCAAAGCGCAATGGTGCTGGGGTGGGGGTGGGGCGGGGGTCCTCTGGTTTTTGTCCTCACCTTCTACCTTGTTAGAGCTCACCTCTTTGTTGACTTTTGCTCTATACCACAGGCTTGCTGTCCTGTCAGCTTCTAAGGACCCTTCTATCTGCCTCCCAAGCCCCTGCAGGACAGCGGCCATTGCGGATGCTCCTCATAAGAATCCAGCTTTTATACAGGTTCCCAGGATTCGAACTCAGGCCCATAGCCTTGTGCAACAGGCATGTTTTGTTGTTGTTGTTGTTGTTTTGTTTTGTTCTCAATGAACACCAAGCTGATGATGTGACCCCCTTTTCTAATGCAGATGTGTAGAAACTTAACACTTTCAATTTTTTTGGTTTTGTTCTTTTTGGCTTTTTTGTTTGTTTTTAACGGAGAGAGACTATTTTGGTAGTTTTGAAAGAAGGACATAGGGGATTTAAAGGAGATGTAAAGCACGCACTCGAGCACGTACACACAAATAAAGTCAGAGAGAAAGAGACAGAGAGCCGAGACAGAACCAGAGACAGAGAGTTCATTTGAATTAGCATTGAAAATGATTTTTTTTTCAAGATTTTTAGGAAAGGAAAAAGCAGTTCATTTTTCAAATAAGAAGGAGGAGGAAAGAGGAAAGGAAATGATATTCCAGACAGACACACACCAATGAAAGCACATTTTGCCAAAATTCTCCAGGAGAAGGAACTAGAAAGGTTTCTTGGCACCGAACCTAGGGGCCAGCAGAGCGAGGGTCCAGCCAAGCTCTGTGGCAGCCAGTGATGACACTGTCAGGCACCAAGACACAGTCGCAGTCTCCTGTGCTGCCACAGTCTTGTTATTAAATGCAGATATTCAAACCCAAAGGGAAAAGGCAAACTCAGGACAGAAATGGCAGGCACTCTTAACCAAGGATAATCTGCAGACACGAAGGGGGACTGCCGGCCTCGGGAAGGTTCGAATCCTCCACAATTTCTAATATAGATTAATGGCATGCTCTGGCGAATGGCTACCGACTTGCTAAATGTGCTGACTGCTGGAAATTAGCAAAGGTGGCTGCTAAAAAAAAAAAAAAAAAAGAAAAGAAAAAAGAAAAGGAAAGAGAAAAGGAGCTGATTCTGAATGCTCTTCTCTCTTGGCCCGGCCTGACATGTGACAAACAAAATCAGCCGTGACAAAGAGGAAGCAACAAGTCCTAGGTGGTGGGGAACAAATGTCTCCTGCACATGAGTGATCTCCACAGTGGCCTTTGCTGCTGTGGGCGAGAGCTTGGGCCTGGCCCTGGAGCCGGGTGGTAGAACCTCATGGCTTGCAAGCACGATGCCAGTGCCCTAGGTTCCGTCGCCACCGAAACAAGCCAGACCAACAGCCGTTGACCTGAGGTTGTACTGATCATGGTTTACGGCATTGGGGCAGGGATGGCTCATGGGTAAGGATGCTGGCTGTGAAGGCGTAAGGACCTGAGTCTGTATTCCCAGAACACACATACATAAAAAGCAGTCATGTGTGCTGGGGGTAGTGGGCAGAGGCAGGAGGATGGCTGGGGAGAGGTCACTAGGCAGAGATTAACTGAGAGATCCTGTCTCAAGGGAGTAAAACTGAGAGTGGTGGAGGAACATCTAGGGCACCTTCCTTTGGCCCCTGCACTTACATTATGGTACACACACACACACACACTCATACACACATATTCAAACATACATACACACATACATACATATACACACAAAAACATATACACATGCATACACAAGCACACATATATACACATACACACACCTAAGCACACATACACACAAGCACACACACATACACACCTAAGCACACATACACACAAGCACACACACATACACACACAAACACACACATACACATAAACACACACACACACACACACACTACTTACTGTTCTACTGTCATTTCTGTTGCTATTGTAAAAATAACCTGACAGAAACCAAATTAAGGAGGGTGGGAAGTGGGGGAAAGAGGAAGGAATGGGAAAAGAGGAGGGAGGAGAAACTGCGGTCGGGATATAAAGTAAATAATTGATTAATAAATATTAATATTTTTATTAATGGAATATCATTACATTAGTGGAATATCAAAACAACTTCAGAAAGCAACTTAAGGAAAATAGAGTTTGTTTCAGTTCACAGTTCTAGGTTGTAGTCGGGAAGGACAAGGCTGAAGAGAGTTAAAACAGCTTACTCCATCCCACCCACATTCCAGAGCATATAGACATGAGTGCATGCGTGCTTAGTGCTCTAGCTCTCTCCACTTAGACGGTTTGGGGTCTGGGAGTCCAACCTATGCAGCGGTGTTACTCACTTTCCTCCCGGGTCTTCCCGTATCAGTTAAAACAATCAAGACCATGCCCCACAGTCATGCCCAGGTGCCAATGTGACCTAGACAATCGCTCCTTGAGACTTTCTTCACAAGTGATTGTAGGTTGTATAAAATTGACAATGAAATTACCCCCCCCCTCTCTCTCTCTCACACACACACACACACACACACACACACGTATACACACACAGACACACACACACAATATACACTTTGCTACCCACACATGTATATGTTTCAAAGCCATGGCCCAGCAAAACTCTACTGGCATAATTACATCCCTTTCTACTCATGACAAAAACGTGTGTGTGTGTGTGTGTGTGTGTGTGTGTCCAGAAATTAGAGCACATTATCCCAGATGTTGGGGAGTCTCAGCTGACGCCCTGAGCTTGGCTCTGGTGACCACCTTATCCAGACATTATTAATCTAACACTTGAAAGGTATTAAAGACAGAGTGGCAGTTGGTTGGCACTCCAGCTTAAAAGTCTCTGTGTTCTTCAGAAGACTGTGTAGGTTTGGTTTAGGGACGAGGCTGGAAGGAAGGCCTTGGAGGCATGGAAAATTTAAAGAAAGGAAATTACATGAGAAAGGATTTAGGCTCTGAGGTCTTTGTGGAAGGTTGACTCCATGGCAGGGAAACTGTGGAGTTTAGAGGCAGTGTTAAAGGAAAATCTGCCTGCTACCTCAGTGCTTAGAGATGTAAAGGGTCTGGGGTTCAAGGCTGGTTAGGCTATACAGAGTTTAAGGCCAGCCTGTGGGTTTTAACTGGAGCGTGTTAGGACAAAAACACAAACAAAAGCAAGATATACTTAAAGCCGCCAAGTTGGTTTTCCCCCTTAAAAGCTATCAAGTAATTATGAAAAAAAAATAATAACCGTCATGAAAATTGAAAATAACAACTCACAATGAAGTAGGTATTTTGCCCATAGCTAGCTGGAAACCGGGATTTAGCACAGAGTTATCCTGGGGTGTGTTCCATAATTATGTTTACCACCAAGATTCACAATATTTTTATATTTTATTTTCATTTTGTCTACTTTTCAGTCAAATCTAAAAGTGAGTCAGAAATCTTTTTTTAAAACTACATCTGCTTAGGGGCTGGGGAGATGGCTTGGTTGGTGAAGTGCCTGCTGCACAAATATGGGGACCAGAGCTTGGACCCCAGTATCTGCAGAAAGAGTCGAGTCTGACAATGCATGCCTCTGAGCCTGTAGACAAGGAGGTAGACACGGGGACACATCTGGAGGTTTCACCTTATGTTCCCCGTTCTTCCAGTGTCATCGCACCTCCTTTGAACATCAATAGTGCCCAGGTAAGACACCAATGGCTCTTTGTATATGGTATACACTGGTACCTACTCTATGCTGGACATCCTGAAGACAGGGAGGACTGGAGTTCTAAAGAAGATGGGCTCCAGTCTCACTCACAAAATCATTGTCATATGACAGGGTAGGTAACGACAAGAACAAACTGTCAGTTTGATGGTTACCCTTTACTGAGAGACTAGTATGTGTTTTGCACTGTTTATTAGAAAACCCCATCCATTCCTCCAAGTTACCCTAACAGATAATAAAGTGAAAGAGAAGGAAAGTTTAGCACCTGATCAATGACAATGGATTGAACGTTTGTCACCCTAACTCCAGGGTGATGGTATTTGGACATGGGGAGCTGCCATGTTCCTGTCTTGGTGATAATGGACTGAACCTCTGAACCTGTGAGCCAGGAGAGGTACAGAGGCTTAAATGAGCACACGAGGGTGGGAATGGATCCTTCTCCCTTCACAATCACCATATGCTGCTCTTGTCGGCTCTGTGATTACCTCTCTGAGCTATTATGCTTCCCAAGTGCTACCCCACCTCAACAAATGGCGACCCTGGAACGGCCAGAGTAGTTGAACCCTCTAGGGATCGTGGCGGCCATCCCTGACATCACAGAGGGAGAAGTGCTCTAAGTACTTGGGATAGGAAAGAGGAATGACTGGCACTCTCCGTAGGGATCTGAAGCTTTCCTGAGTTATAAAAGTGGGGGCAGGTAGAGGGAAGGGGGCTGAAGATATGCCTCAGATGTTAAGTGTTTGCTTGTCTTCCAGAGGATCCAAATTTGTTTTCTAGCACCCACCTCAGGAGGCTCACAGCTGCTTATAACTCTAGCGGATCCAATATCCTCTCCTGGTCTCCATGAGCACCGGTATGTAAATGTACAAATAAACACAGAAAAAGGGAAGAGACAAGGGAGGAGGCAGCAGAGGACTTCTAGAATCAAACAGTAGGGCCCTGGGATTGCCAAATGTTCTGTGCAGCTTCCAGAGGTGATGGGTTGAGGTGAATCTGTCCTGATTTAGAGGAAGGAGAGAGAGAAAGGGTGTCGTGGATACAGTGAACAGATAGAGGTATGGCTGTCTGAATGGTCTAGGGGACTGAATTCTCCCAAATGACTTATCCAGCCCAGAGGACCTGGGATCCAGGGAGACGATGGAGACGTAACAGACAACTATGGAATTCTTTGTGATATGCATCCACGTGTAAGGGCGTGGCCGTGTGACTTCCAGCTTGTGACTGAAGTCCCTGCAGACTTGTGAAGGGGCTGCTCACTTCACACGGAACTCAGCCACCGATGGCTACCCGCCCTCTCCCTTGTCAGTGCAACCTAAGAGAAGCCCCGTGATGTGCCCCAAAGTCTTGCTGATTAGACTGTGCTGGCCTGCCTGTGAGTTCGTGTACCAATTTGTCCCCACCCAACACGGGAATGACAAATGTGTGCCTCCACACCTGATTTAATTTTATTTAATTTTAAATGTATGTGGTACTGGGGATGGAACATGGGTTCTTGTGTTTGCAAGGCAAGCACTTAACCCACTGTGAGCAATATACTCACTGTCCTTGGTGCACCAAGTGTGGTGGTTTGAAAATGCTTGGCCCAGGGAGTGGCAACAAGGTGCAGCCTCACTGGAGTAGGTGTGCCATTGTTGGAGGAAGTATGTCTCTGTAGGGGTGGGCTTTGAGAGCTTCCTTCTAGCTGCCTGAGGAAGCCAGTCTTCTGTTTGTTTTCTGAATAAGATGTTGAGCTCTCTGCTTCTCCTGCACCATGCCTGCCTGGGAGCTGCCATGCTCCTGCCTTGGTGATATGGACTGAATCTCTGAACCTGTAAGCCAGCCCCAATTAATAGTTGTCCTTCTAAGAGCTACCTTGGTCATTGGTGTCTGTTCACAGCAGTAGAACCCTAACCAGTTTTTATATTTTAATTCATCTAAGTTTAAACATCGACATGTGTCCTGTGGCTACTCTATTAGAGAACAGCTCCTGGCTAGGTGACTGGAGGCCTCTTTCCGAGACTCAGCTGATGCATGTTAGAGATTGCCACCCTTCCGTCCAAGGGCCACTCCTTGGCACCAGCCATAAAATGTCTTTAGAAGAGATTGAGTTGCTTTATTTTGTGGCACCTCACTTTTTTTTTTTTTTGCCACATTTGAAGCAGGTTTTAGCTGCCTCCACCCCCGCCCCACCATTAATTAAGGGCAGTGTAGAAACAAAAACATTTCAAAGGAACGCGGGCCCTGGATGTGAAAGCTGTCATCTTTTTACATGGCCCCATGATTCAACGATTAATGGACCTTAAAACAATCATAAAACATCAAGGCCTCTGCTCGAGCTTAGAACGGGTGTAGTTTTACCTCGGCTCCAATCTTCTCGTTTGAAATTCATTGTGTGTCACGGGGCTCTGTAAACACTTTTAAGGCTTCTGACATTGTGGTATGAGATGCTGTTAATCTGTCCCCTCCCTGACCTTCATTGGCTGGTGGTATGGTGCGTCTTCCTGGAAAATTCATGAAAACATCAAGGATGCGCTCTGTGACATAGACTAGGGCACAATAAACCTAAATAATGGCTATCGTGTGCAGATTCCGACTCAGTGAACTGACTCGGGGAAGAGTCATTGAGCAACTGGGCTGCATCTGTAGTGGGACCTCGGTGGCAGACACTTGCACCTTGTATTTTATATGCACAAACTTGAGAACAACTATAGGGGGTCAACTTGAGATACCCCCCCCATTTCACAGATGGGCATACTGAGGGCTGGACATATGGCTAATAAAGGGCAGAGATAGAATTCAAATCCAGGCCCCCTCATCCCTCTCAAACAGCACTATTTTTTTTCCTCATGTGCAACTACTACATGCCAAAAGTTTGCTGATGGTTGAAGATACAGTTTATTTTTCTTTCCTTTTATGAATTATTTTTTTTACATGCCTGAGTGTTTAGTTTGCAGGGATCTATGTACAGTATATGCCTGCTGTGTCCACAGAGGCCAGAAAGGGATGACAGACCACCTCCCAGACTGGTATTATAGATGGTTGTGAGCCGCCATGTGGATATAAGGGTCTGAACCCAGGACCTCTGCAATAGCAGGAAGTACTCATAACCACTAAGCTATCTTTCCATCCCTTATATACCCCACATTTTCCAAAAGTGGCCATGGTGATTTCCCAATGCCACCTTCTTTTTGAGAACCATCCCACTGGCCTGTGAGACGGTGGAGTGTATGCACCTCCTCTCCCCACACACCTCAGTAGGCTTCTGGGTCTGCCTGGACAAACTGATCAGAGCTGCCATGACTTCCATGGCAGGATCATGAAAGACGATGTAAGATTTTCTGGGCTCTTTCTTGGGGTGTGTACCCTGGAAGCCCAGTCAGCGTAGTTGGAGGAAGACCCAGCTGCCTGGAAGTGCTGTGCAGTGCCACAGATGACAGCCAGCTTCAACTCCGACTCTTTTGAGTGGACAACCTTTAGATGACTTCTTGGGTTTTGTTTTTGTTTTCTGTCTTCAAGCTCCTTCCGCTGATGCTTGTGGGGATGGAAAACTGTCCCTGCTGAGTCCTGCTGAAGCATGTCACCACAGAAGAGGACAGCTTGGAGTGCTCTGTGATACATACAGCAGTAGTGACTAGAACATAATCGAGCTTCGTTGAAACTCTAGAAGATGCAAATGCTCCCATTCCCCCATCAACTTTGGCTTCCCAAAAAAGATACCCTGGGAGGAAAAATAATAAAGGCCTTGGCTATGGGGAAAACACTGAGGTTTGAAAAGCTTATTATAACAAGTATTTAAGTGAGATATTTGAAGGAGAAGAAAACAGAGTGGCCAGTAAATAGCCCACCTGGTTTAGATATATGTGACTACATTTACTGAACTGATTGCTGAAATCTATCCATGGGCCTGAGTGACACTGGACTAATTCACTAAATTTGGCTCTGAAAGATTGTTGTTGTTGTTGTTGTTGGCGTAAGTTGGCATTGGGTGTTACTCCAGTGTTTGGAGGATGAACAAACATTCTTGATGTGCTGCGAATGGGACCCTGAGAGACAGAACATCTTAGTCTTACTGCATACACAACTTTCAGCCATGTCCCTAGCAACCTGGGAAAGAGCTTGAAAAATAAAACAACAACTACAACAAAAACAACAACAATAACAAAACTAGATAATCTTATGGTGATGCTGCCAAAGGTCAGCAGAAGTGCCTTGACTTCTGCCTCACACCTATGTGCCACACAAAATGAACCCTTGCTTGTTTTATTTTGTGATTAATTTTGTTTAATTACATGTATGTGTATTGCAGGCAGGGTGTGTATGTGCACATGAGTGCTCTGCTTATGGGGGCCAGCAGAGGGCGTCAGGACCCCCTTGAGCTTAAGTTTCAGAGGGTTGTAAGCTGCATGACTTGGGTGCATGGACCTAAGTTCAGGTTCTCTGAAAGAGTAGTTTGATCTCTTAACTGCAGAGCCATCTCTCCATCCCCATTTTCTGTGTCTGGATAACCTAAAACCCAAGTGTGAAATACCGTTTTCTGTCCACGTTCAGCATGATCCATATCTGTATCTGTTTGTGCTTGAGGATCTCAGGATACTGGAAAATATTACCAGGCCATTCTCAAATACGTATTTTTCCTTTACCGGATAAGGTTCTTCTGTCTACCTTAAGTATTAAACATTAAATCATCTCATTAATAAAATTTGCAATTTAGTAGTGTTATTCCTCATTTCCTGTATAGGACTCTATGCACTCTATAAATATTTTTATTTTTAAGATGTATTACAAATATCAGGAGACAGAGACATTTTGTATGAGCTTCCCAAATATAGACAGAAAACATCAGTATCAGCAACAATATTTAAGTCTTGTGCTGTTATTTTTCCCAAAATTTGGATTAATCAGGATGTGTTTTAAACCCATAATGCACTAAGGTTACATCCCGAGAATCACAAAATGCCTAGAGTATAAACAGGAAAATCTCTCTCAACACCTCTCTCTCTCTCTCTCTCTCTCTCTCTCTCTCTCTCTCTCTCTCTCTGTCTCTCTCTCTCTTGATGGCTGTGAATTTTCTCTGCACACCTGTACTATCAAGGTAACTTTTGCTATAAACAGCATTTTAAAATTATCACATAAAAAACTATCAAGCACTAAATTAGAAAAAAACAGAAATCCGAAAGTGATAGTGAAATTTATGAAGCAATTCTGCTACACTCAAAGGCTCATTGCTTGGCATGTAAAAAATTTTCAGCTGCCTGCAAGACCTGGGTAAGAATTTCTCTTTCAGTGGGCAAACTTCGATCCACAACAGGCTCTAAATGAGCAACGCGCAGGACACACGTGCTGCAGATGAGTGCTTGTTTGCCTGACTAATAGAGATAATATTAAAAGTGTTCTCTCATCATTTCAATTTTTTTCATTAAAATTTTTTTTTTAATTTGGCTGAGTGCCTTTTTTTTTTCCTACCTCCAAGAGCTGTTAATTCTGTTCACTGCCGAGCAGAAGTCAAAGTCACAGTCTAAACAGCTTGTAATGAGTTTTCAATGGCCCATCTCAATGAAATTGAGGGCAAAGACCAGCAGGCTCAGGCAGTGTCGGCCCTCGGAATTTATTAGCAAGGGCACATTGTGTTCGGGGGGCAGGTGTAGTGGAGGGACTGCTTCCCTCCTCTCAAGGAGAGCCCCGGTCCTTATTAAAGAGTTGTGTCAGGTGGGGAGGCGCTGGGAGGCTCAGTTGGTAAAGTGATAGCCGTACAATGATGACGACATGGGTTCAGTCCCTATCACTCACATCAAAATCTGGGCATGGGGAATTTAAGATGATGCATCCCCCTTACAGCCCAGCCAGCAGAGTCAAACAGGTGAACCCCAGACCTTGTCTCACCAATTAAGTGGACAGTACCTATGGAATGATAGTTGTGCAGTTGTGATCTGGCCTATTCTCTCTCTCTCTCTCTCTCTCTCTCTCTCTCTCTCTCTCTCTCCCTCTCTCTCTCCTCTCTCCTCTCTCCTCTCTCCTTTCTCCTCTCTCCTCTCTCCTCTCTCTCCTCTCTCTCTCTCTCTCTCTCTCTCTCTCTCTCTCTCTCTCACACACACACACACACACATACATGCTATACATACTTCGGATTAAAGAGATCCTACCCAGAATAGAAAGAGTTTTTGATCTCAGTGATGGGGCACTCCCGCTGTGGTTCTACCACCAATCAGGGAAGATGATTTTGCTCTTTGGTTAATCCATGATCACCAATACCTGCATCTCCTCTAGTTATGCATATATCTCAGCCTGCTGATAGTGATAGGAACCAAAGGGAGTAATATTTCCTTTTTCATTTCTAATCTTTGTGTGTGTGTGTGTGTGTGTGTGTGTGTGTGTGTGCGTGCTTGTGTGTTCATACACCCACATGAGTATACTTGCATTTGGTAGCCCAGGGTTAATGCCTGGTGCTTTCCTCTATTGATCTCCACCTTATACAAGACACCATGTCTCACTGAATCCAGGGAGCACTCTGTCATGCTCTTGGGAATCCCAGCTTACTCATCTCTTCCCCTGAGTGCTAGATCCAGGGATTCCAGTCCTCGCGCCTTTCCGGATGTGCTTTCCTTGCGGAGCATCTCCCTAGCCTGAGTTCTAATGCTGAGCTGCTGCGTTTCCGGTGAGTTTCCCTACTGGAATATTGCCAAGAGAATCTCTGTGACTATGCTTCAGGAAAAAAAAATACCCTTTCACTTACACAATACCTTTCTGCACAGGTGCAGGATTTCCATATAACACAACATTCTTTCTGAGCTTGACAAATAAATCCAATCCTTGAAAAATGGAGAATAACTTAACAATACGTTCTTTGGCCAAAGACGTTCACAAAGCCAATGCAATAATATATATGACTAAGTGGAGGCCAGGGAGGACCAATGGCTGGCTTCTTTCTAGATGCTACTTTTTAAATTTTATTTTATTTTTGAGACGATCTTGCTGTGTAGCCCTGGCTATCCTAGAACTCACTATATGTTGACGAGACTGGCCCCTGAAATCACAGAGATTCACCTGCCTCTGACTCCTGAGTGCTGGGATTAAAGGGGTGTGCTACTATAACTGACTTAAAAGTTCTTATTAAAGAGGGAACCATGGGTTTTATGGAAATAACTTACACCAATTTTATATCATGGATATTAAATTATCCCTGACTCTAATGCATATTTTAAAATGTATCAAAAACTTAGCAAGTGCTAGACTCAACAGTGGGCACTAGCAATGCTACACTAGACCTGGTGATGAGCGTCCACTTGCTCTCCCCTTTCCCTTCTCCCTCTCCCCTCTTCCCTCTTCAATAACTCAGTCGTTACTCAGTCACTCACTATAGATTTCTAAGACCACAGGACCAGATCTCCAAATTTCCCTACAGAGCTCTTTGTAAACGTCCTTTAAAAATTCACCTATTTCCATGCTTGCTTCTGCAGCACATATACTAAAATTGGAACAATACAGAGAAGATTAGCATGGTCCCTGGGCAAGGATGACAGGCAAAAATTCACCTATTTACATTTTATGTGAATGAGTAACATGACTGCATGTATGTATGTGAAGCACATTCCAGGAGTCCACAGGGCCAGAAAAAGACATCAGATCTTTCAGGACTAGAGTAACAGATGGTTGTGAGCTGCCGTGTGGGTGCTGGGAACCAAACCTGGGTCCTCTGCAAGAGCAGAAAGCGCTCTTCGCTGTTGAGCATCTCTCCAGCCCCTCCTACAGATTCCTTAATGTGTATTAGGAACAAAACTGTGGATGCAGTTCTGGAGGGAATGGCTGATCTCCGTGTCACCTCATGAAGCTGTACAAAGGACATACGGTTTCAGAGCAGAAGGGTGTATTTCCAAAGCCTTCCACAAACCCGCAACTTCCTGTTTATTTAACTGTGTGCTTCCCTGCATTCAGCTGAGGGACTTCACTTCGCTTCACATGCCTATCCCAGCTTTTCCCATGTCTCATAGCATTGTAGAGACAGTGAAACACATATTAAGTATCTCACACAGAACCTGTGGAAGAGCACCTGGCAGTTTGTAAGTATCAGATCACACTCCCCCCCCTACAAAATATAATTCAAACACACACACACACACAGAGTACACTAGGAGAGTGGAGACAGGCACATCCCTGGAACTTACTGGTCAGCCGGTAGCGCTCCCCTGATGAGCTCTAGGTTCACTAGAAGACGTTATAACAACAAATGCCACCACACATGTCCATGCACATATGTGTGCACCTGTAGGCACACATGTGAATACCCTCACATGGAGGTATACATATTCCATACACACATACACATGGGGTAGGGGTCTGGGCAGCAGAGATAGAAAGACAAAGACAAGCAGCAGCTGCACAACTAAACACGTTACAGAACAATTTGATGGTGTGCCTTAGTACAGATTTCTTGATAGGTGTTATGAACAGTGGTATGCACGGAACTGTGGGGAAAGCAGCTGGTGTCTGGCTTCAAGTCATTTGTGTACCAGACTCTCTGACGTACCCTTCGTCTGCATCACCACATCATCTAATCCTGTGCCAGGCATCTTCTCTATTTGTTCTATTTTGCTGCTCAGAGGTTTACCACAAGTTAAGACATTTGCCCCAAGTCACACAAAACACTGCATCTTAGATCAGAAGAGTCTGACCTAAACAACTGTATCTAGCAAGTGTTAAGACGCAGCCCATTAAGTCAGTACTTTAGCTTTAGGGTTTTTGTTTTGTTTTTGTCGTACGCAGAAATGAGAAAGACAGTGTGTCAGTGGGTAAGGCCCTAAGAAACCTGGATCTGTGTGACATGGTGGCGCATGCCTTGACTCTCACTCAGCATGAGGGAGGCAAAGGCAGGTAGACCTCTGTGAGTTTGAGGTCAGCTTGGTTTATACAATGAATTATGGGCCATCCAGAGCTACATGCTAAGGCTCTGTCCCAAACTAACTAACTAACTTACTGACTGTCTGACTAATTCTGTACCTAAAATCCCACCAGCAACTTTGGAATTCTGTGGGAAATTTTATGCAGAAAGGAAGAGCAAGGTCTTCATGGTGAGTGGTAAAAATTGAGAAGCCTCCACGTAAGGGCAAGATGCTTTACTGGTTTTGAGTGTGTCCAAATGCTAAGAGGATCGATGCCGTGCACTGATTGGAAGGAGGTGGGCAACTGATTTACCACCCGAGTAAGAGAAAGGATCATGGGCAGAACAGAGAACTCCACAGCAGGAAAGAAGACAGTTCCTGTACACAACTAGATCCAGATTTCCAGTTTTCTAATTTGTGTTTTGCTTCAAGAAGGGAGTGGGGTGGGGTGGAGCTTAAAAGGGTCTTATTATACAGGCCTGGCTGGCCTGGAACTCAGTATGTCAAACAGACTTGCCCAAAGCACGTAAAATAATCCTCCTGCCTCTCCTTCTTCCCAAGGGTTGAGCTTAGAGTTGAGCACCACCATGCCCAACCTAGCTAAGCACCAACCACCATGCCCAACCTAGCTAAGCACCAACCACCGTGCCCAACCTTCTCCCTACATTTTATTTTACAGAGAGAGCCTGGTACTTGATGGTTCCTACTGAGAAATGTCTTCTCATGACTCTCTCCACCATCGACCCATCTGTGGACAGCAGCAATGGACAGGATGAAGGCAGGTGGCAGATGTTGCTGTCTCCAGAGAGGCTGATCACTAGCACCATGTATTTGACATCGACGGAACATTCACACCTTCTCCAAGAACACTTCTCATTCTAAAACTGGTGTTCTTCTAGAAAGCCCCTCCGGTGGCTTGGCTTTTCCTGGCTCCTCCTCGTGTTGTCAGTGGCCAATACAAACCACTGAGTGAAGGAAGCCAATGTGCGATCCTGCAAATGAGGGCAGACCACCGCGGGCTCCTGAGTGCACACAAAGATCCTTGCTCTCTGACCCTCCAAATTCATACAAGGACATGCTATAAAGCAGCTCACGGCTTTGGCACCTTCTCTGGGGTCTGTGATAAAATAATAACCAATCATTCAAGGGGCAAAGGGTTCATTTTGGCTTATAGCTCCTGGGAGGGGTAGACTCTATCATGGCAATAAGACACATGTCACAATGTGTCAGCTAAACAGGAAGTAGAGCATCAACAGGCAGCTGGGCCAGACGCTAAAGCTTCCAAATGGGACTCCCTGTAATATAATTCCCCCAACAAGGCTCCACCTCCTAAAGGTTCTATGGCCTTCCCAAACAGCTCCAGCAGCTGGAGACAGAATGTTCAAACACACAGAGGGACATTTCACTTTCACGGCACGATGCCCATTTTGCGTGTTGTGGAACACAACCAGATTCTACAGGATCCGGAACTTTCAGATACCATTCTCTGATGGCTTTCCATCTATGAGGATCCAAGCAGCTCTTCAAACTGATATGTTCATCTTCGTGTTGAAAAACGCAGGACATGCATGCATGGAAAACCTGTCCATTCTCTGGCGTCCCTCTGAAATATTGGGGGTGAAAACCTCAACATTTTTTTTTTTGGTCCATGCAACAGTGAACATTCACACAATCGTTAAAATCGCATCGACCACTGGATTTTTCTCTCCTTCCCAGTTTTAATACATTTTTATAATTGCATTGAAGATATTCAACCCCTGTTTTTAGTGCAAAGATAAAATTTACGGACCGTGACAAACGTATCCTCTCATAGCCTTCCTGAAAGGATAACAATGTTTTGTGGCGAAACCCAAATGTCTGCTCCTTCTTGGCCACTTTAACGGAGTGGCAGGACAAAAAAAAAAGAAAAGAAAAGAAAAGAAAAAGAAAAAAAGCAGGAGCCCTCCTCACATTCTGAATGGGAGTGAGGGTGGGTGTGGAGGTGGGGGGTAGGAAGGTGCCCTTAACTGGCACAAGAGATTCAGGATACTTTCATTGTATCCATTAAAGTTACCCTTTTTCTATAGTTCCCCAATAGCAACATCAGCTGCTATGCAATCCTGCTAAACTGGGTGTTACTGGGACAGCTCCCATCAACACAGACAAAGACAACCAACCAGACTGTTTCTTCCAATGACTGAGCCACTTGCCCCCTCTTTTCCTGAGGGAGTGTGTTTGGTGAGGGCATCAAGTGAAGAGACTTGGCATGAGGGAGCAGGGAGGGTGAGGGTTGCCCAACAAAGGGAGGCTGGAGGTTAAGCAGGGTCCCCGGAGAGCTGTGGGGCCCGGGAGGGGTCTCTGACCTTCTGGGGTGCTGTTTCTCTGCATCTAGATATGGAAGGATTTGCAGCAGATTTTTGATCTCTCAGATGATGTATCACAATTATCTCCTTAAAGATAAACCACAAAACCTCCAGCTTTAAGGCTGCCTCACTGGCAAGACGATCATCTTCCCTGAGTATATCTTCATCGTGGATCAATTCTTAAGATTCTTACCATCACATGTGTTTAAATATGCGTGTGTTTGGTGAACTCAGACCACTGGAATATATATATATATAATGCTGTCTGTAAGCATCTATCCTGAGGATTTTCTTGGCATTTTGCAGAGCATATCCTGACCATGAACTCAATGTTGGAAAGTGGAGACTAACTCCAGATAAACTTCGCTTGCTGCCCCTCCCCTCTTTTCTTTGACAAGGCAGAGTTTTAAGTATTTCCTAACTTTTACCTCACAGCTTTGCATGAGACACCCATGCCGGGGACCATAATGAAGTGAAGGTAATCTACACAATTTGAAAACACTTATTGTGACAGAAAGGATTGGCGAGGTAGAGGCCGTACAAGAACACATAAATGAAATGCATCCCACCGGAAAAGCCTCGTGCGCCCACTCTCATTTACCGGTTCCTGAATTAATAGACCAAGAAAGGCACCACCGGTCCCAACAAAATGCCGTAAAACCACGGGCAGCGAGTGGTGTCTCCAACTTTCATTCCCTTGGGGAGAAAAGGACACTGCCTAATCTGTATTCAGTCCTGACATTGGCTGCATCTGATACGGAACATTAGCTTCTAAGTCTCTCAATAGACCAGTGTCCTTCAGTTTATATTACTTTATGTTAATAGTAGAAAAATTACACACAACATCATTTATCATTGTTATACTCGGCTATACGTCCCATAGCTTACTGTAATATATTTATTTACCCCTGAGACAGGGAGAAATTAAAAATATATATGTTCAAGAAAACCCTATAGGAAAAGAATCATTGTAAATCTCTTTAAAACACACAGGCACACAAACTCCCTTGGGGGCAGGGGGTGATCTATTGTCTAGCTAAGACTGTGAATGACAAGAGGTTTCTGTCTAAGGACCCAGTACAGACTGTACAATGATTCTGGAGGGTTGAGTATATAGCAAAACACTTCATATTAATAATATATCTTTTGTTCACTAGTTTCCCCAAGTTTTCCTTCTTCATTTTTTCATTTGTCTATAACATCCTTGGGTACCTCCAATTATTGACTATTTTGACGTCTCACCTCTAGCCAGAGGAAGACAAGATTTTTATACTTTTCTTTAAGTCCTGTGGAAGAACCGTGACCACTGAGCCATCTATCTCTCTAGTCCTCCTCCTCTTCTTCTTCCTCCTTCTCTTCCTCCTCCTCCTCCTCCTCCTCCTCCTCTTCCTCTTTCTTCTTCTTTGAGACAGAAGCTCACTATGTAGCCTGACTGGCCTAGAACTCACATAGATTAGCCTGCCTCTTCTTCCCTGTGCTTGAATCAAAAGCATGACCTGCCACACCTTCCTCAAGAGCCATACGTACCCCTCCACATAGTATTTACTATATAGTCCTTCTTGGAGCAAACATGGCTAGGAACTGCCCTGCTGTTCCTGGGACCTTTCTGCACAGACATTCACAGAAGAGTCTATGCATTTTCCTAGACATCACCTGGCTTTCTTCTGCATCAACCATCTCCCATCTGGTTCACTCATTTGAGCCTTTCTGCTTTTGCCTCCATTTGATGAGAATAGTGACAATTAATAACCATCATCAATGACATTCTAGTCATACGTCAGTCATTCCGCTCGGCACAGCGCCTTGTTTCATCCTCAAAGGTAGGTGTCGTTGTTGCTCCTATTTTACAGATGTGAAAACCAAGGTTACAAACCGTAAGAGACATACCCGGTGCACTGAGTGTCCAGAGATACACTCACGGTGTGGCGCATCGTGTAAATGTTGAATGAAGCAATAACACCAAGAACAAGGGTGTAAAGTGATCATTGCCTGTGTTGACTGAGGTGCGATACTCCCAGAGAGCAAATCTCCCAGAGATTTGCGCAAAAGGCAATACCCGGGATTCTTCTTTAGAATCATTAAGACCCATCAGTGGTCTCAACATGGAGGCCTATTTGGGTACTCTGTCAAGACAGGAGTCAAAAAAGAATCCTTGCTTCAGCTTACAGGTGACACTCAGACCTCACAGGTCTCCTTTCTATCCTATTCAATCACAAAACTGCCAGGCAGACAGAGGCACACACAGCTAAGGAGCCAGATTTCCAGGCTCAGGTTGCCTGTGGATGACATCTTTCCTGAAGAGCTCAGGTAAGGTTAGGCAAATACTGCACCTCAGTTTTCTTACCTATAGAAAGAAAATGCCGCGAAGTGTAAAGGACACAATGCCTGTAGGTTCCTCAGGACACTTCTTAACCATGTGCAGGTTAGAATGGGCTGGCTAGAGAAATAGCTATTGCAAAGAGCATCCTGAAGACTCCAGCCCTTGTAACTGGTGAATGTTTTTATGGCAATGCTAAGATTAATTTATCAAATCATGGATACTTGCAAGAGGAGAAGCACAGAACAGAGGCACAGGGGAAGTAATTTCATTGTTTACCATTCCCCAATGTGCTTAAACCTTTTGTGTTCATAGGGTCATCCTGCACTCACTTCCATGCAACCTGGGTCTTCATCTTCTAGGGTCTTCAGCAACACTAAGATGACAGAGCTGATGACAGTCACTGGAGCTGAGATAATAGCAGTTATAGCTTACTGAAACTCACAGGGAGCCAGGCACTGGGCTGACCACCTACAAATGGTCTCTGCAACCCTGAGATATTAGACATTATTTACCAGGTGTGTGTGTTTGTGTGTGTGTGTGTGTGTGTGTGTGTGTGTGTGAGAGAGAGAGAGAGAGAGAGAGAGAGAGAGAGAGAGAGAGAGAGAGAGAGACAGAGACAAAGAAACAGTGACAGAGATGGATAGACAGACACATAGTGATATCCCGAGAGTTGAAGTATTTTTCCCAAGGAGCGACAGACAGAAGTATTTATCATTGTCTGCTGATTGCTGCAACAAAATACCGTGGACTGACAGGCTTATATTTTTGCCACACTAATTTATTTCTTATACTTCTGAAGGCTGAGAAGATCTTTCCACAAGCAAATCCGATCTCTGGCTTGCTTCTTCTCATAGTTTGGATATAAAATGTTGCTCCACGGTATGGTTGTCAGCCAGTACTGAGAGATGGTTGGACCTTTTGGGGGTGGAACTCACTGGAAGGAAGCTGGGTCACTGAGCAGGGGGATGGCACTGAGCAGGGGGATGGCACTGAGCAGGGGGATGGCACTGAGCAGGGGGATGGCACTGAGCAGGGGGATATTAAGATACTGCTTCCTCCTCTGTCTGCTTCTGACCACTAGGAAGACAGATGTTCCCAGCATGATATACACTACCTCATCGCAGGCTAAAGTAATAGGCTCCACCAATCACCTACGGAAAACCTGGAAACCAAAGCTTTCCTCTCTTTAGGTTGATTTCCTTGGTTATTTTGTCAGGGCTACGGAAAGCTGATGAACACAGACTCACACATGGGCTTCCTGACCTGTCCTCCGCTGGGAGAAGCAACGCAGCTCCCCGAGGCTTCGTTCATTGGAGCATTGATGTTTACGAAGGGTTTGCTCTCAAGATGAAACTATGTCCCTCAAAGAACTCACCTCACGATAAATGCAGCTTGGGGAAGACACACACATTTGCACCATAGCAAGATCTGAAACCAAGCCTTCAAGAAGCCAAGTCATGGGACAGTTTGCCATATGTCCTGGAGCTGTTTGGGGTCTTCTACCCAAATTAGGTCTTTTTCCCTGTCAAAAAGTGCATTGTTTCTGACGCTTAGAAACGCTCCTAAACAATCTTTACCCTTCTGAGGGAATAAATCTCATTTATTGTATTTCTCAATAAAATGTAGGATTCTATTATTTCCATAATAGCTAAATAATCTAAAAAAATAATTTTTCTGTGCGCTATGTGACCGCACTGCATAATATTTAAACAACGAAGATAACCTCTCTTGTACTACAGCTGTGTTTTATGCTAATAACCAGAATCATTTCATCATTATAGGCTAATGACCTGAAAAATTTCACTTTAAAAATGAAGTCATATCTGGGCCCTGGGAAAGCAAAACTGGATAAAAAATGAGAGAAGTGGGTGTTTGACTTGTACCCTTGAGCGGAGAGCAGCAGAGTCTATACCGGGCCCCACCAAGCTGGAGACAGAAGGAACTTTGTACTTGGACAAGAGACAGGAAGGGATTCTGCGTCCTGCACGGTTTGGCAGTATTACTTGAGCAGAGTTGGTCGGTGTCTTACCTGCTGTCTGCTTAGCCCTCTACACATACTGCTTGAGTTCTGTCGCTGTTAAACTTCAGGTTTCTGAGAGACCAGAGAACAGCGTTGTGCATAGTCAAAGCATCCTGCTGCCAAGTGACCTGCATCCTCCTGGGAGTCCTTTTCAGAGATGGGTACCAAGCCATGCTTAGCTACTCCACATCTGTTCAGACCTCATTTTCGATATGACATAGTGAACTCCGTCTTTCCTCCCTCTCCCCCCATTAATGGGTAGCAAAGCCCTGAGGGACGGATCACAGTAAAACTAAATCAATTGTGCAGTCAGTTTGCCGGCATGGTCCCAGATCCATGCCCTCTGCCATATGAACGGTAGTACCCTCAGTCTGTGGGTGAGATACGACTTTATGTACCTGTTTGACCATATGATTTCCTTTAGCCTGGAGGGAACCCAATGTGCTGGGGAGCCAGTTCTGAGATTTGTGGGTTTCTGTCTGCCTGCAGTGTTTCTACTGTTTATGGAAAGGCTCACTAACCGTAGTGGTTCACCCTTACATAGCTGAGATCAGCTACCCATCAGCCAGTTCCCAGCCTCATGAGCAAGATTAGCGAACATCCCAGGTGAGCTGGACCAACCAGGCTTATGAAAACCCAGACACAGCGACGGCAAAGCATTAGCTGCTGTGTGCAGTGCATCTGATGTTTTAGTGTGACCAGTGAGGCGGCCACCTGTGGGACCTGCTGGCAGATGCATGGAGCGCTCGACATAGGTCTGGTGGTGACTGGACAGAGTATCTCTGTCCAGCCTGAAATAAGGAAGAACCTGCTGATGGTTTCCTTGAGGAAGTCCTTCCCTCCCCTTGCAACTATGGAGTTCATTTGGTAAAGAGGAGAAAAGAGACACGGAAGAGGCAGAGGGCCAACACGAAAGCCTTCATGTCACTGAGCCGTTAAGGGAGAGCCCCTTCTCCCTTCTCTAAGTCACATGTTTAAAAATGTGCCCCGGCCACTCACACTGGTCCAGAGAGTCTGTCCCTGGCTACGAACATTTCCAAGGGACTAAGGCCTGAACTCCTTTCAACCATAGACGAGCCATAGAATAGTGTGTGTGTGTTTGTGTGTGTGTGTGTGTGTGTGTGTGTGTGTGTAACTGTGTGTGTGTGTCTATGTCTGTATCTGTGTGTGTGTGTCTGTGTGTCTGTGTGTGTGTGTCTATGTCTGTATCTCTGTGTGTGTGTGTCTGTGTTTCTGTGTGTCTGTGTGTTTGCGTTCATTCAATTCCTGGAGAGTGGTCTATATG
>NC_067492.1:14497415-14624915 GCF_947179515.1 Apodemus sylvaticus
AGAAGGATGGAATGCAGATACATTCTCCAACACGGATAAACCTCCAGAACATTCTGCCAGTGGAAGAAGTCAGACCCCAAAGGTCATACGCCTCATGCTTCTGTGTAAACACAGTTCCCAGAAGAACCATGTGCATGGACACCGATATTAAATGTGTGGTTATTGGGGTTTGGGGTAGGACATTGAGAAATAAATGGTGGCCTAGTAGATACGGGACTGCTTTGGGTGACGACATGTTTAGGACTTTAAAGTTGACTGGAGCTCAGTATTGCAAACGTAAGAAAAGTCATTGGATTTTTATCCTTTATTGTGTAAAATGGCGATTACTGTGCCAATTCTGTCGATAAGATATATTAGAAAAGTTCCTGCCAGCCACTCTATAAAGAACACGGCAATAAAGTAATAGAAGAGATTGGCGGCTATGAGTGAACATTTTCTCCTTTTTTAATGTGTGTGTATGATTGTGTGTTTATGTGTATGAATGTATGTATGTGTACGAGTACATGTATTTGTTCATATGTGCTGTGATGGTTTATATATGCTTGACCCAGGGAGTGGTACTGTTGGGAGGCGTGGCCTGTTGGAGTAGGCGTGGGCTTTAATACCCTAGTCCTAGCTGCCTGGAAGTCAGTCTTCCACTACCAGCCTTCAGATGAAGATGCAGAACTCTCAGCTCTGCCTGCACCATAGCTGCCTGGACGCTGCCAGGCTCCCACCTTGATGATAATGGACTGAACCTCTGAACCTGTAAGCCAGCCCCAGTTAAATGCTGTCCTTATAAGCACTGCCTTGGTCATGGTGTTTCTTCACAACAGTAAAACCCTAACTATGGCAAGTGCATAGGGGTGCATGGCGGAAGTCAGAAATACAAATGTGGAGATGAGAAGACAATCTCATCTGTCCTCATCTTCCGCGTAGTTCAACGGAGGCAGGCTCTCTTCTCCACCTCTGTGTGTGTCAGGCTGGCTGGTGTGCGAGTTACTACAGCATTTTCCTGTTCCTGCTTCCCATCTCTCACAGCCCTGGAATTACAGATGTGTGCTACCTACCACACATCTGATTGTATCATGGCCGCGGAATTAGAGATGTAGCGCCTTATACCCTGAGCTATCTCCCTAGCCTTCTTTTATGGAGAACAAGCAGACCCTGGTGAAGAGGTCAAACCAAATTGTACCCTTTGAATAATGGGCTGGGTGTCAACTATGTAGGCTATATCTAAAACCATTGAAGGAAACAATTGCACTGTGTAATCTGATAAATTATGCTACAAAAAAGTAAAAAAAAAAATTCAAAACTTTTAACGTCAGCGATTTTATTACGTTTTCCTCTTCTTACCTAAGTTCTGATATCATTGTGCGTGCGTGGTGCAAACACTGTGTGAAGGTGCAGGGTCTCCCCACCACTCACGTGGTGATGTCACACCGATAACTTTAAAACTGGCCACAGTGGCATCCGCACCACGGAAATAGTAGGCGACCTCTGAAGGCCTGGGTGTGATTTACAATTTTATCTGTTGTCTGGAATTAAGAAAGTGGTGCAGAAAGATGTGATCAATTCAGATAAAGCGTGACACGTCTGTAGATGCTCCACTGGGAACAGCGATGCGGCAGGAAGTCACATCCGTACCAAGCAACCAAGGTTCCTGTTCCTACCTCAAGCATTTCATTTTTACTTTTCCATGCCATAGCACGCAAATGCCAACCAATATTCATTTTGGAGACGCACCTCCCAACCATGGTCTCAGCTATGGCTGGGCAACACATGCGTCATGGTACGGCGACACTCAGAGAAAACACCCAGTGAGCATTGATTGCTTAACTCTCTTACTGTCACTTGTGAGCTGTGGGCTGTGTCTACGTCACGTCTGCATTCTGCAAGAACCTTATGCTTGTGTGCCTATGATGTAATAAACACAGGGCTCTTCCCCAGAGAGGCAGCAGTTAAACATTTATGGCCACCACTGGCCCTGGGTGGGGCTGTAGCTTTGTACTCTGAGAAACAGCCTGAACTGAGTCTCTCTCCTAGCACCTGCCACCCGAAGAGCCTTTCAGAGTTAAGGTACTGGTTGCCAAGAAGTGAGAATTTTTACAGCCAGAAGAGGCACTTGCCCCTCCCTCCCTCCTCTCTTCCCTCACTCCCTCCTCCCCTCCCTCCCTCCCTCCCTCTCTCTCCCTTCCCCCCCTCTCTTCCCCTCCTTCCCTCCATGGTGGGAAGGCCTACAAGTGCCAGGGTCCCTTTGCTGGGAGTGCCGGGAGAGTAAAGATGCTTTGTCTCACTTTGCTTAATTCTTAGACAGCCAGTCACACTTGGTTATTGTTTTTAGCTGTACATACTACTATTGAATTATTTTTATGGATGTTATTTCTCAATTAGTGCATTCCCTGGAGACAGTACAAGCCTCTGGAGTTTCGTTTCTCTCTGGCTTTAGTCACCCTGGCTCCTTGGACCACCTAGGAGTGGGTCTAGGCCTCTTTAGCTGTTCTTATCCAGCCCAGTCTCTAACCAGCTGGATACCTGGCTTTTGCCCATGGGGCCATAGGCTTTGAATATGCTATTAGGCTTGTCAGTCTTTGCCTGTATCTTCCAGAGAAGCTTTAGGGTCTGCCAGCCAGGAGTGTATCCCTGGGCAGGCTGAGGACTGACAGTGGGAGCTTAAGGCTAAGGAGAGAGGCTGAGCTTGGTGTAATGGGTTTGAGGGAGAAGCATTTCATGTCTAGTTTGTTCACTTAGCTCTTTCTCATGAGCCCCTCATCTGGACTGTCTAACACAGGAAGGTACAATGCCTGTAATCCAGCATGAGGAGCTGAGTTCAAGATCCTCAACACTCACATGGACACCCTTGTCTACAATCTCAGCTTTGTAGAGCTGAGGCTGGAGAGGATCGCAGACCTCCCAGGGCTCACTGGCCAGCTAGCCTAGGCAACAGGTGAGCACTGGATTCAGTGGGAGACCCTGTCTCCAAAACCAATACAACCCAACAGAGAGAACAGCCTCTGATACCAATTTTACAAATGTGTGCATGCACCTATATGCACCTATACACACATGTGCATATACACAAACACTAGCACACTCACACACGCACATGCACACATGCACGTGCACACACACACACACAATTGTTGAGTGCATCAATGACAGTGGTGACCACTGACATTTACTGAGGGTCTGGCAAATGTCAGGGCCTCGTCACAGTGCTTAGCCTGCATCCATTTAATCCCCACAAACGCTCCTTGGAGAAGTTACTGCTGTTTATGCCCGCTTCGTATACTGAGGGCTGGAGAGATTCTGCATGTCACCACACATGGAGAATCAGGGACACTGCATGGCACAAAGTGAGTCCTAAGAACAAAGTAAGACCATGTCACCCCTGATGTCATCATTGTCACCATCAACATGACAGAACTGACATCACTGTCATCTGCATCGCTGACACCAACACCACTGTCATTATTTAGAATACGTTCATGTCTTTGCAAAACAAACAAACAAAATCACCAAAGAGCCCCACGGGGCATGACTGGCATACCCTTGGTGCCTAATAAATGCCAGCTCTCTCCTCTGCTTCCCCGATCCCCTTCCACCTTGTACAAGCTCATTCTAGCCTGTCTCACTCCTGGCCGGGGCCCTTGCTTTGGTCCAGAACAATCTGCTTGGAAGAAGTGCTGCTTGCCTCACGCATGTGACTTGGTGTGCGTGCAAAGTCGTCCCGTCAACTTTCTCTCTTTGCAGTGGCACCTCATAATTCGCCTCCTCCTCTAGGCCAGGTGTGCCCCCATCAGCCCAGGCCTACCTTTGCTTGCCTCAGTGTGCTGTGATATTCTGTAGAGGGCCCCATTTCCTGTCACAGACAGATCCCCATGTCCTGTAATAGAGCTCAAAAGAAGCCCAGGAACGTGTATGTGTGATGTTAAGTCTAGAGTACACACCCTGGCTATCACACAGCCATCATAAACCATTTCTCACCCATATGAAGGTGCAGGGTTTTGGTTTTTTATAATGTCTGAGTCATAGTCTCCCATTTTAGTGTCAATAAGTACAGTTGTCGGTGTTAGCCACAATGAGCTTGTCGTTGGAAGTGTCTTTGGAAAGATCTCACTATGATCATGGTTACAATCTAAACACTAGACTTGCAGGAAGGTATGGAAATGGCCCTGATATGTAACAAAGCTACATCTGAAAGAGGCAAAGCCTTCTTAATATATACAAAGTGGATCCTGCAAGATTGGAAAGCTTTGGGCCATTGCTTAACGGACGTCATTTATTCCCTTTCTTAGTGGGACACAAAATTATAAAGCATCTTACAACTGGCTGCATTACATGTTCATAAACCATAGCATGTCAAATCATGGCATGTCAGGCCTCGGCAGTTCCGCAATAACATTGTCAAAATGCCTCAAATTACAATTGACAAAGTAGGATACAGAAATGGAGGACTGGAAAGACACTGGGGAAGTGGCCAATGGAGACTGGATATGGTGGGCAGGGTGAGGGTGGAAGCTCCCAGGCTAGTGGAGAGAAGAGAAGACGTTCATTGTGAGTGTGTGTGTGTGTGTGTGTGTGCTTGTGTGCGTGCATGCACACATGCCCTCTGTATATGTGTGTCTATGTAACTATTTATATACACATGTGTTCACTTGTATATATGCATGTGAAAGGCAGAGGTAAATCTCAAGGGTTATTCCTCAAGTACCATCCACAGATTGTTTGAGGCAGGGGCAGAGGTCTCCTTGACACCCTAGTTGGGTGTCAGTAGGTGGTTGGGCAGCAGTCCCTGAGGAAACACTTGTCTCCTCCACACTAACACTGAAATTGCAGGCTGGCATGACTATGCCTAGGTTTTAAAATGTGGGCTCTAGGGAAATGAACTCAGGTCCCCATGCTTGCAAAGCACAGCATCTCGATGACTGAACCAACTTGGATTGGCTGAGATGATCAAGCAATGTTTAGTGGTTTCTTCCCCATGGTGGGTGTGCTCTGAGACTAGAACACTTTGGGAGCAAAGTCTGAGGGGTAAGAGCACACATCCTCCCAGGCCTCCCAGACAGGAGAAGGGAAAGCCGGTGAGTGGGCGGGGCGGGATGGGGCTGTTAGCTGCAGAAGAGTGTGGTGATACCCACCACTGAAGGGAACCGGCATCCTGTAAGAGAGATGAGTAAGAAGCAGGAGAGAGTGGAGTGAGTGGGACAGGGCAGGCGGCAGGAGGACAGGGGAAAAGAAGACACAGCAGGAAGGCAGGAGACTGCAAAGAAGTGAGAGTTACCGGCCAATGATTCAGCTCCTAAAGCAGCTCCTCAGCCTCACGGGCTTCTTTCTCTTTCTCCCTCTAAAGAGAAACTCCTATTACTACTATTATGCTACTGCGCAGAGGATTCACGAAGCCTTGGAGTGGTTGAGAGCAATTGAAAAGGGATGTGTGCTGGCGAGATGGCTCAGTGGTTAGGACTGCTTGCTGCTCCTGCAGAGTTATAGGGGTTTGATTCCCAGCACCCATGTTGGGGTAGCTCACAGCCATCTGGGACCGCAGATGCAGGGAATCTGACCCCTTCTTCCGGCTCTGGTAGGCACCTACCCACACGCCATACATATCTGGGGATACAAATACATTAAAATCAACTCTTTTTTGAAAACCATTTTGTGTTCATGTTGGGGAGAGGTCGTGTTTGTATGTGTGTGGTGTGCAAGTGTGAGGGTGTGCTTGCCTATGTGTGTGCCCGTGGAGGACAGAGGCTGGCCAAGTCCCTTCTCTACTGTCCTCTAGCATATTCTTTGAGGCAGAGTTTCTACCTGATGTTAGAATTAGCCCTAGTTTAGTTAGGCTGGCTGGCTATGGAGCGCCTGGGATCCACTCTTAGCCCATATCTCCAGTGCTAGGTTTACAGACATGAGAGGCCATGACAGATTTTTTTTAATATCGGTATTGAGGATCCAAACTCAGCTCCTCATGCTTACCCAGTTAGCAATTTACCCACTGAGCCATCTCCCTAGCCCCAAGAGTAATTTTGACCATATTATTTGCACTATAATCCTTTACTTCTATACGCATGTAGCTTTAGGGGAAAAAGTAATGGCATCACTGTGAAGTCTCAAACATGTCCACAGGAGCACGTCATAAAGCAAGATGTGCTCAGTACCTGTCACCTGCAGACCCCACCGCCACGCTGTGTTTATCATAAACACCTTTGTTGCTTATCATTTGAAAGATAAAATTGATGTCCTTGTAAGAGACTAACCCATAGTATTTACATAGAGTGGGAAGGTGTGTGTTAAGTGAGAAAGACACCGTTTCCTAGAAGGTCTGCCAGTCTGCACCTGGAGCAGTCGGGTCAGGAACATTCTCTCCTTTATAGCACTTCCCATTGTAGATGGGCTTTGTTGCCAATGTTCAGATATCATCTTAACATATGCCTCAACACACACACACACACACACACACACACACCACAGGTCTTACCTGGTTGAATATTTTTCTTTTTAAAAAGATTTTTATTCTATTTTTAAGTACATGCATATGGGGGGAAGGGGCTATGTGCATGTGTGTGTGTGTGTGTGTGTGTGTGTGTGCGTGCACGCGACAGAAGGAGTTATAGACATTGTGAGTGTCTACTGTGCTGGGAACCAAACTTGCTTGGGTCCTCTGGGCAAGCAGCAGATGTTCTTAACCACTGAGCCATCTGTCCAATACCACGGAAGCCACTTTAGAGCGGGGGTGGGGGTCGGGGGGTGTTGGTGAATTTAGTGTTTTATTATAGCCTTCAGCTCTCTCTAATGACTGAAGGATAAGCGCTATCTCAGTGAAGCAATCATTTACCCCATGACGGAAAGAATGCTCTCCAAGTGCTGGTTGAGTGGACCCAAGCCTGGGCTTCTAAGGCTGGGGATGAAGAGTCCTCTTTGGATCTTCCTTTTGTGGCCTCAAGGGGTCTGAGGAAGCTTTGAAGTACCTAGAACCCTGTCAACACCGTTTATTTAATAAAAATAGCTGGTTTTGCTGGGGAGTGGTGATGCACCGCTTTAATATCAGCATTTGGGAGACAGAGATAGGTGGATATCTGAGTTTGAGGCCAACACGGTCTAACGAAAAACAAACAAACAATAACAAAACCACCTTGGATTTGATTTTTAAAGCTCCACCAGGGTTCCACCAAGAGAGCTTCCCTGAGCCACTTCTGAAACACACCTTGAGGTATATCTGTAGGGGTGCTTTTCCAGGGAAGACACCCGACAAGGAAAAGTCCTCCCTTGATGTAGATGACACAACCTCTTGGCCTGAAGTCCCAAAGGAAAAGGAGAAAGCCAGTCAAGTATCAGCATCCCCTCCCTCTGCTTGCTGGTGTGTTCACAAGGGAGCATGCCCTTTCCCGCCAAGATGGACTTTAAGCCCTGAACTGTGGGCCAAGGGCCTGACTAAAGCTCCTTTCCCTGGAGCTATCTCTGAGTCAAGCACTTGGTCCTGGCTATGAGAAAAAACAAGTTTGCCTTTGCTGCAGTTCTCAACTGTGTTCTCTTTAGAGATGCTGACCATCTGTACTGACTAGAAAAGGCTCCCTGCAGGGACTCCTTGATCTGTAGCCTTTGGTTTTAAGCTAACCTAGGGAAAAAATGACCTTTATGCCTGCTCAGTTCCCAAGCCTTTCTCCCTCAGATCTCCTTTTCCTGTCCTGTGGAGCCAAAGGTCTGATTCTCACCTTTGCCACCAACCTGCTGCCTGAGAATACAAACAAACAAACAAACAAACAAACAGGGCCTTATCTATCCTGATTAGGAGAATGAGCTCCTAAATCAGGCTGACTAGTGACTATGGACGGTCCCAGCTCCAACACTGACTAGCTGTGTGGGTTGTGTGGGGCCAGTTGCTGTTCTCTGAACTCTGGGTTCCTCAGCCTGAAAGAGGTATAATGTAATCTATCCATAGACAAGTAAAGGGTAAAACAACTATACACTGTTGCACACAGACCCACCACACAGAACAAGTGAGTGGCGTTAGTTAGTCTTGGTGGTAGCTGCCTTTTCTGGACTTTAAAATTTTTATTTTTAAAGATCAGAAGGACTTGTCGGAGGCATATCTGTTTCCCATTGGTGGGGTATGCGGGGGCAGATAATTTTAGATGCTACAAAGATCCCCACGAACCCCTTCCAGCTATAGCATTCCAAGAGAAGATTAAGTTCATTGCTTTAATTCAGACCTGTCAACTCCCCCCCAAAAATAGCTGGGAATCTAAAGTAGGGTTTGGAATGAACCAAGCAGGTGACTGCCAGGAGGTTGGGGAGGGAGGTATCATATCCCTGTCAAGAGCCACCGTGTGGGAAGTGCATACTGCTGGGTAAATGTGGGCGTTCCTTAGAAGAACTAGCCTGGAGCAGGTGCTGGAGGCCCCAGGACCAGTGCCTCTCAATGGAGAAGACAGAGGTGGCTCGGGCCTGGCTGGGGACATCAATACAATGGGTTATATAGGATTTTTCAAGAGAAATCTTCCTCCAAAGAGCTCTCCTCTGTAAACCTTTCTTTGTGCACATGGGAGAGCAGCAGGGGGAGGAGGCTCTCACCTGATGTGCTGAGAAAACACAGTGGAGAAGGTGCTAAATAAAATGACTGGGAGATTGATCGCACCTTTAATTTCGTACCTTGAATTTCTATTGCGTCGGTCTTCCGAGAAGCCTGGAACGCTCACCCAAATTGTGAAATGACTTGGCCCCATCCTCACAGTCATCTTGAGACCAGGATGACAGCATGAACATGTGACACCCCGCTCAACAACATAGACATCAATCACGCTGAGGTCCGGCATTAGGTAAATACCAGTATATTTATCAGTGTGTGGCCTTGCTGTCACCTCATTCCTTACCAAGTGCTAAGCCAGTTATATGAAACCTGCCTTCAGCAGGGGTGCGAGCTAATGGGGGCTGATCACTGGTTACCCAGAACTGGTGTGCAAAAGAATCCAGTAGAGGAGCTGGGGAGGTGAGAGGGTAAACCGGGAAGCAGGTTGCAGGGGTTTCAGGCTAACCTCAATAAGAAGCTAAAGTTGGGAGAGGAGACCGTCACAGACTTGAATCTCAATAGTGCCATCTCTGTAGCTGGTGGTAACAGCCCCAGTCAGCTGCAGTGTGTTAGCATGTGTAGACAGTGGCTGTCCTGGGATTTGGCAAGTGTGAGGTGGTTGCCATGTGCCATGCAACCTGAGTTCCATCCCTGGGGATCCACACGGTGGAAGGAGAAAATAGATTCGCAGACGTTGTCCTCTGTCCTGCACACACATGCACACGCAATAAATATGGTGGTTTGTTTGTTTGCTTTAATTTTTCAGGTTGGGGAGATGGCTCAGTGGGTAACCCCGCTTGCTGTGCAGGAATGATGCCCTGCATCCAGCTCCTCAGAAGCCACACAAAAGCAGCAGAGGTAGTGTACACATTCACAAAGCAGGAGCTCCTGCCAGGAGATGGCAGGCAGAGGCCGTCCACGAGAAGATCACAGGCCGGGTAGCATCGCCTATGCAGTAGAGTCTAGAGAGGTCTGGTCTCATACAGGGTGCACACCACAGGGTTCACACATTTGCTTACAGGCACTGCCCCCCTTTCCCCCCACATACACACAATTTGAAAACAAGCAAACAGAGGCTGGAAAGATGGCTCCGTAGTTAAGAGCAGTTACAACTCTCTCTGGGGACCTGAGTTCAATTCCTAGCACCTACATGGAGTAGCTCACAACTGACTGTAGCTACAGTTCCAAGAGATTCAACGCTCTCTTTTGGTACCCGTACACACATAGTACACATATACTCATTCAGGCACACACCCACACCCACACACCCACACCCATACACAGTCACACAAAGAAGTAAACCTTACGAGGAAACAAAATTGAAGCTTGCTAGTCTGCATTCTGTACTAGCATCTTCTTGCACACGCTGTGGCAACATCAGTTTTCTCAACACTAGTTACCAGTCTCCATGTTCAGGCTTGTCCTATTGCTGATTGTCACTCAGGATGTCTGATCCCTGTAGACCAGAGGCCCTCAGGAGCAAGGGACAGGGTTGCCTTTTGTTTGAATCTGTATTGCCTTCATGATATTGTATAACAGAACAGCCACAGGGACCATCTGGCTTCTTAAGGTATTTAGAGTAAATTCAGTCAAATAAAGCTTCTAGGCCTTCAGTCCTACCAATCACGTTTCAAGTGCTTCATAGCTTTGGGTGACCATACCTCCATTATTATACAGTGTCCTGCTGGGCAGCAGGGACACATGGGTGGCAGAGATTCAATGTGTATATCTATCATGTAGGAAAGACAGGGAGGAGCATGAGGAAAGACAGCCAAGGGCATGATGGAATAAAGAAACCAAGGGACAGTAATTCCTAAGAAGCTAATTTCTGAATCATCCCTGCCCTGCATTCATGCTCGCTTATCCTCCTTTTCCTCAGAGGTATTTAAAATGTCACAGAAGATGATGTAAAGACATGCAAGTTGTGTAAGCATGGGATTTGGTGAACCAAATGCCCACAAGGACTCCGAATGAACTAGAAGGTTTCAGAACTGGGCTGGGGCAGTAGCTCAGCCTTAGAGAATTTGTTCAACATCTGCAAGGCCCTGTGCTCAACCCCAACACTACTAAAAGAAGAGAACTTAACACTTCTCAGCAGGTCACACATACCGTTGCTGAATGGGCAGCCATATTCACAGTTCCTATGCACTACCCCCAGACCTTCATTGTGGGTCCTTGGGGACCTGTGCTGGTTAGCTTTTGTAACTTGATACAAATTAGAGTCATATAAGAAGAAGGAGCTTCAGCTGAACAATTATCTCCACTAGCCTGGCTAGTGGGCATAAGTGACTTGAATATTGATTGATGTGGGACCAGTCCACTGTGGGCGGCGCCACCCCTAGGCAAACCAAGAGGAGCAAACCAAGAGGAGCAAACTAAGAGGAGCATGAAGCATGAAATCCTTCATGTTTTTGCCTTGACTGCCTGCCTTGTCTTCCCTCCATAATAAACTTCAATATACAAACCCTTCCTGTTGCAGGAAATATTAAAAATGAACCGTCACGTTCCCTCACTACTGCGGGGTACCATCAACTCTCTGCCCTGAGGGGGTCTGGGGGGGTCATTCACTGGCAGACCTGTTTTTATCTCGTGAAGACTCTGGCTCAGAGCTCCTAAAATGTGTACACCCAGCTTGATAAGTTCCCACTGGCCGATCATTACCACACCAGCCTGGTATTCCAAATCCTCCACGACCTTTGTGGGGCACATCTGGCAAACCCATGCTTTGTCACCATACCTTTCTCTCTTGAACCCAGCTGAACCACAGCATGAAGGAAAACGCCACACAGACTTAATACAGAAACAATGGTAACTCAATCACTGGGTGCAACAACTAAAATCCTAATCTTGTAAGCCTTATTAAATCTAAATCCTCCCATGGTGAATCCTGACAGATCTGCCGTTGAAGCCAGAAGACACTCATAATTATATCTTGTCCTCATGCTATCCCTGTCCAAAAGGCCCTAACTCTCTCCTGCTTTCTCTCTTCCACTGTCCAACCCGGAAGTCCCACCTACTCGCCCAGTGATTGGCTCCTTTACTCGTTAGGGGATTGATTCACAAGAAGCCACCTGAGTATGTGACTCATTCCTCATCCCAGACAGCCCCTCCCAGGAGAGAGGAATTAACAACAACAACAACAACAAAATACAAGCAGCACAGAGCCATCCACAACACCTTTCCCCAAATTGCTTTTGGCTATGGTGTTTGTCATAGTAACTGAAATCAGTCCATTCCATGGATGAGAAAGCTGAGGAACAAGAGGCACGGCACGGTTTAAGCTAAGTCAGAGTAAGGGAGTGCCCGAGGCAAGCAGGTATGCTTCTATTATGCCAGAGTGCCAAATGCAATCGAATTTAGGGATCATCCTGAAAGAACCATCCCACATCCTTGAAACATGCAGTGCATTTTCTTCCTCCTCAATTCACTTTCCAAGTGTCTTCTGTGTTTGGAAGTTGAACTGGGGCCTGCTGAAGAAGCCATGGTGTCTTTGAATAGGATCTTGATGGAGGCAAACATCTAATCTTCCCAGGGAAGGATAATTAATGTTATGACATGGTCCTGAAGTTAGGATTCTGGTGGCTCCCACTTTGCTTGACTCGGACGGACACAGGCTCCTGTAGAGCCCCACTGTACACCGATTGAGCAATGTCAGTGAGACCAGGATGAACGTGGATGGTCAGCTCTTGATTCAGGACGAAGCAGTGAGTTGAAGGTCAAAGCTCCTTTGGCTAAAGGAAACTGAGATAAGCCAGCACTGCAGAGGAAATGATGGTAGATATCACCATAATGCCTCTCATCCCACTTTCTGTGTGAATTACTGCTGGGTACCTAGTTGCTAAGGTTCATGTCCTGTCCACGAGGAAGACATTTGTATTCTCATGGGAGCGAGGTGGTAATGGAGGTTCAGGATCACCTCTTTCCCCACCAGGTTTGCAGAAAGGTGGGTAAGAGTCTCCAAACTTTTGATACTCACCCCACCCCAGAAGGGTGCCATGGTGGCTTCTTGGTTTCAGTAAGAGATGAGGAATGCATGTGAGTATAGCTGTTCTTGGAGAAGCAGACAAGCCACAAAAGAACATCACTTTAGGGGGTGTAAAAGCTCAATTTTACTCATCATAAAGCCAGACAGGGTGGGGGTGGGGTACACACTGTGACTCTCAAAGACTTTGCTGGGAACAGTCAAAACACTCCTAAGTTGCAATCTTTGAGATATTTTTGTTACATGTTATTATTGGCGAGGGCTGAATATAGCCCTGATAATTTTTCAGTTCAATGAACAGAGAGAGGAGGAGACAGGGAGGCAGGAGGAACTGAGGTATTTCAGGAGTCGGACTCTTCTAAAATTAAGACCACGTCTGATGGTGGGAGCGGCTGAACATGTCTCCCCTTTTCCTCCTCTACCTGTGATGTGGGCTTTGGTGCCTGCTCCTTTCTGTCCCGCTTGCCTATCGTCTCAATAGCCCCTAGACCAACTGCACATGTTACCCAGGGATGGCTCTACACTCTCCTCTAAATGTGTTTGTGTCCTAAGGTGACCCAAGTTTGTTCGGGCACATGCTTCTGCTTCAAAAAGGCATTTCCAATCCTTCCGTGATTGGCAGATTAGTTTATTTACCTCCTCAGTGTCCTCTGAGGTGGTACCTACTTGTGTACCTTCCTCCATTTGGATTTGGTTTTTTCGAGACAGGGTTTCTCTGTATAGCCCTGGCTGTCCTATTGCCCTGGGGAACTACAGTGAGTGACCCTTGTGATCTATTCATCTGTACATGGTTCTGTTTGTGGCGCAGGACCATGAGGACCAGTTTATCTTTGACATGGCAGTGACTGATGCATGGAGAAGCATGCCTGCTACATGGCCCTGTAAAGGGATTTGGAATGTCTCTTGGGGGTGCCTCACAGAACAGAGCAATGACACGGCCTTTTGTATACACACCATATCCACACGTAGAATCACACACTCACAACAAGTCTCTCAAGGAGCTGGCTTAATCATAACACAAGATTATGATGATGTGGATTCCAACAGCTGGCTCCCAAGTCTACTGGATTAAAGTCTCCTGCTTTTCGTCTGAGTGAGTCAGAATAGCTTTATCCAAGGAACCAAAAATCATCAAATGAGATAGTTGTCTAAAGAGTGGCAGCAGTGGTGGTGGTGGTAGTGGTGTGTGTGTGTGTGTGTGTGTGTACCGATATATTTGTAAGCAACTTGAACATTTAGCAAAGACCCCCCCCCCCATCCCTGTCCTCGTGCAATTCTGTTTTCAAATTCCTTTAAAAACCTGGAAAGGAAAAAAAAAACAAAAACAAAAACAAAAAATGTGTTAAATTCAAATTGCGGCTCTCTGGAAGTATGTGAAGTATGCCAACAGAGGTTGAGGCCGGTAATTATGTTGCAGCCAAGCTCCTGTTCACGATTCTCATGCAAAGCACTGCCTGATCCCAATTAGCACCAGCTTGTTTTTGCCTCTCTTGGAGCGCGGCTGCCTGCCCACCTTCCCGGGACTTCTCCCTGAGGGTTATTTGTTCAGACGCAGTTCCAGACACACCACTGTGATTTCCTTTTTCACAAACACGATCCAGCGAGGACCGGAAGACAATGAGAGGCACCTGCGCTTCTATTATAACTCCTCGTTCCGCCCACGAGCGAGCAGAACCGGGGCTATGAATAAGTGAGAACCGCCAGTCTAAGAATAGTAACAGCGCTTTCCCATAAACACACGGTCGGTCAGAAAACTTCTGCTGCTCACACGAGGGACAAGCGTACCCTGCTGCCACCATTGTTGGGAACTTGATAGGAATGTCCACTTTGAGGGCCAAATGTTTGCTGTCAGTGACCCAGCCGGGGACTGAGGACAGTCCCCATTCCCTGCTAGGAAAACAGCTGGGCATTCCTGAAATTGTGGGGAGTCCTAAGTAATGTCAGACCTGGAAGAGCCAGAGCTATGGCAGAAAGAAGAAAAAAAAAAAGATCATGGGCTGTGGAGTCAGAAAACACAAATCTAGGTTTGTCTTAGTGCAAGAAATATGTATTAAAGTGGGGCAGGGGGAGATGTCTTGGCCAACAGAGTGCCTGCTTGACAAGCAGGAGAACCTGGATGTACATTGCAGAACCCATAAAAAGACCTGGGTGCATCAGCATGATCCCAGCATAACAGAGGCAGAGACTGGAGAGTCACAACAGAAGGAGCGCGCTGCTACTCTTAGGCCAGTCCTACTGGAATACAGTGAGAGATGGCCATGGTGACAGTCACTAACTTCTATATTATCTACATGGAGGAAGCCTTAGAGGTGAGGACCATGCCTGCACTGGCCAAGTGATGGAGGACAGAGCAGATCTAGGGAGAACACTCATGTACATTGTTAGTCTCTTGGGGAAATTGAGTCACATCTCTGCTTTGCTGATTCTTGAGGGCCTTGGAGGGTGGGAACAAACAGTTGACATATCATTTGCCATCGTCATCGTCGTCGTCGGAAGGGCCCATGTGAGCATCTTTGTGTACATGATCACCGCTATGATATTTCCAAGTTCCTTTGAGTGGAACAGCAACCTCATTGGCCTTGCTGACTCCGAGATCTTTTATTAAGTTGGATCGATGCCTAGCTTTCTAGTGGGGGGGGGGTCTCTGTTTCGGTCCGAATTACTGCCCATCTCGCCAATCCACTCAACTCAGCTCAAGAGTGATTCTTTGGGGGGAAAGAAAGAAGTTTTAGGAACTTCTCTAGAAGGAAGCCTTCCCACATTAACATGTACGCTGGGGTCACATGCTAACTCTCAGGGGTCCCCTAAGCCCACATATGTAGCCGTTACATTGCAGCTGCCTCCTCTTCACCCATGCCATGCAGGCTCTGGCCGGAGGACCTCTGCACTTTCTGTTTCTTCTATCTGAATGCTCTACCAGTGACATTCTTCCCATCAGGCCTGCGTTCCGATGCCACCTCTCCAGAGGGCCCTGACTTGAATACTCCCTGTCAAAAGCCACACCCGAGCCTTCTCATTTTCTTCACTCAGCTTTTTTTCCCCACGGTATTCATAAACATCTGTCCCAGCTGTCAACAGTTGACCTGTCTTTATCATACCCAACAACCTTGGCCCTGCTTAGGACCAAGAGCTGGTTCCCCTGTGCCAGCTGGCACCATGTCAAACTTAGCCAGTAGAGGGCACTAGAGGGACACTGGAGGCCTCAGGCTCTGGTGTGAGGTTCTCTGGAGGCATCTCCCTGTGGGCATCTTGACCCTGTCCCCCTACACAGGAAACTTCCTAGCAGACTCCTCCTCCTCCTGGAGATGCCTGGTGGCTTTCACAGATAGGCATCTCCAATATTATCCTTACCTGGGACTAGACAGTGGCCTTCCGGGGAGTCCTACCTTCATGGAACTGCAGCTGGAAGGAATCACTATCCACTGGATGGCTCTCCTCCAGCCTTACCCCTAGGGACCCTTGCAGGATGTTCTTCTAGCTTGGGCACATGGTCTCAGCACTCCCATTTCCAGACTCCTGGATTTGGAAAGAATTCTCTGCCCCTTGGTAATTAACACCCTACTGTGGGTAATAATGTTTAACTGAACTTTTTCTGTCAGAAGTGTGAGGTTTCAGGCTCCCATCTGGTTCCTGGCTGACAAGGTAAATGATACTCTGGAAACAAATACATAAACATAGGAGAGGATTTCAGTTGAGAGGACTGTATTTGGTAATTACCCATTTTATAGAACAGCCTCACAAAAGCCAAAACCTTATTTTGTTTACTTACTATGCCACCAAGGGCTAGGATGCAGGCTCACTGTTATGAGCACTGAACAGTTGTTTTGGAGGTTGGAAGGAAGTAGTAAAGTGACAAGGAAATGGAGGGGTGGGGGAGGGGAAAACATAAAAAGAACAGAGCATGGATGGGTGGGTGGATGGATGGATGGACAAATGGGAGGACGAAGCAGTTGGATAAATGAACTGATGAATAAGTAACTGGATGAACTGATGGATGGCTTTCTAGATGGATGGAGGATGGATGGATGGATGGGTAGGTGGTGGGTAGATGAATGGATGAATGGATGGATAGATGGATGGATGGGTAGATGGGTGGGTAAATGGATGCATGGATGGGTGGGTGGGTGGATGGATGGATGGGTGGGTAGGTGGATGCATGGATGGGTGGGTGGATGGATGGATGGATAGATGGGTGGGTAGGTGGATGGGTGGGTGGGTAGATGAATGGATAGATGGGTAAATGGATGGATGGACAGATGGATGGATAGATGGATGTATGGATTGATGGATGGGTGGATGGGTGGGTGGGTGGGTAGGTGACTTTCCCCTAAGCTCTCAGTTGTCAGTAGATGTCCTGAAACAGCACCTGGTATGGTTCAGATGATTACCATTTATACTTTCCATCCTTCTACCAACTGCTTAGAATATCAAAATACCTCGCCACCAAATGCCAGAGTCTAAGGACCACATCTCGTTTTGTGACTCTCTTAAAGGAGCCTAATGAAGCTGAACCAAGCAGAGGCTGGAAGAGGAAATCATAGTCATTCCAATGTGGTGGTGGTGGTGGTGGGGTGCTTGTTTCAATTCTGATGATCAGTATGGACGAGTGGTAACCTGCCCCGCCTGCTCTTTGGTGCAGTAACCATCTCCTGTTAGCACCCAGGGGCAGTGAGTCCTGTCCTCCTCTCTCTTTGACAAGACAGTCCTGTCTGTGTCACCGCCTAATCTCTGGTGAGAATATACATTTTCTCACTCCACAGAAAGATGTATCAGTGGGCTCCGAAATGAGCATTTCATGGCAGCATAAAACTCGCCGGCTAATTAAAATCCTTCGAAATTAGAGCTACATTCCAAGACATTGGGCCCATTTTGTCACCTCTGCAAACTATAGGGAAGACCTGTGTGGAGATTAGTAAGCTCTAAAGGGCTTATTTAGTGATTTCTGGCCCTCGGATCTCCTTTGGCTTCATTCTCCTTCTCCTTCGCCTTTCCTTTTTTTTTTTTTTTTTCCCTACTAAGGCCCGGTTCTTTTAGACTCATGCTGTTGTCTGTTTATAAAAATAAACCAAAAAGAAAGCTACAAAATCCCAAAGCCACAGATTACAATTACCTAGTAAAACACATAATAAGAATATAATACAGTTAATGAAAGAGCACCGGGGTGTGTAATACCAGCCTCCCAGATGTAAATAACGACTGTCTGTTTCAATTACTGTTTTCTTTTTACCTCAAATTCTAAAGAGCAGCAGAGGAAATTAGTGCCCTTGAAATTCGAGTTGCTGGAAAGAAGCCACAAGCCAAGGGAAAGCAAGGAAGAGGCTAGGCACCAGAACGTTAGGCCTGGATGCTTCTTTCTTCAAAGAAGATGAAGACATGAGGGGCGGGGGAGAATCACATGAACAGATGCTTGACACCATTAATCGTTAGGGAAATATAAAACAAAGTTGTAGTGAGACAACTAAAACTCACTTTTTTAAACTAACAAGGCAGGGGCTGGAGAGATGGCTTAGCACTTAAGAGTTCGGTCTGTTCCTAAAGAAGACCCTAGTTTGGTTCCCATGTGGAGGCTCACAACTGCCACCTGTTTGAGAGGGACTCTGGTGCCCTCCGGTGCCCTCTTCTGGTTTCTGACAGCACCCGCACTCATGTGTGCATATAACCACACACAGACACACAATTTTTTTGTTGTTTTGTTTTTTGGATTTGTTTTTTTCGAGACAGGGTTTCTCTGTATATCCCTGGCTGTCCTGAAACTCACTCTGTAGATAAGGCTGGCCTCGAACTCAGAAATCTGCCTGCTTCTGCCTCCCAGAGTGCTGGGATTATAGGCGCGCACCAGCACCACCCAGTGATAGACACACAATTAAGAACTAATCTTTTTAAATACAAATAAAAAACTAAGGCAAAATTTAAAAAAAAGAAAAGGAAAGGAAAGACAGCTGCTGCTGGCTAGGTTATGGTAAACTAGACTCTCACAGGCTGCCAGTGCAGATATAATAACACAGTCTTGACAAATGTTAAAAGGTTGAACGTGAAGCCATTAGAACATCCAGCCATTTCACTCCTAGATAAATTTTCAAAGGGACTGGGGATGATATTTAAATGGATAGTTGTGTAAAGGTGTTCCTAAGAGCATTGCCCACCTTAGTCCAAAGTGAGAAGTCTGAGCATCTGCCAATGGATAAACAGATGAACTAAACTGGCGTTTGTATAATGGAATATTGCCATTAAAAAAAAAAAAAAGAAGGAACTTGATCCTGTCTCTCCCAAGACTATGGGCATATCAGGGATGATGGAGATAAAGATTGTGACAATGAGAAGCTGTAGAGGATTGCTGCTGAATACTGTCCCCTAGAAATGACAGGGCCATCACATTCACAAACTCTCAGAAGGTATGGCTGCCAGCCTAAGCCTTGCATGGGATCAATCTAGCCAACGTTCTAACAGGAAGAGGGAAAAGACTCACAAGTGGGAGCAGAAGGGGGATATGATCTAAACATATTGTGGTCATGTATGGAACTACCAAAAAAAAAAAAAAAAAAACCCAAACAACTTCTAAAAAGAGAATCTTGACATATGTTACAACAGGGATAGGCCTGGAGGGCATGTGCTAAGTGACACAAGCCAGTCTGGAGGCTGTGGTCAGACTCCGATTGTATGAGATACCTAGAAGAGGAAGCTTCACAGAGGAAAGAAGCAGAGCATGGGTTATCACGGGACCAAGAAGGGTGTTACTCATGTGTAATACATACACAGTTTATAATGGAGACAATGGAAGCATATTAGCTTTGCAGTAGATACTCTCCCTCATCTACGGAGGAACATTCCAAGATGCGCAGTGGGTACCAGAAGCGGCAGAGAGCGCGGCCCTATATATAACCACGATCACACCATGGTCACTGTATTAGACATTCAAGATGGCTAAGTGACTAACAGGAAGGTAGAAGATACAGTGTGGGGAGGCTAGACAAGGGGCTGGCTGGTGTCCTGTGTGAGGTAGAGGTAGAGGGACAGCGTGAGATTTTGTCATTTTACAGAAGGAAGGGTGTTTTCAGAACTTATAAAGTACTTAGTTCTAGAATTTTCTACTTAGTCATTTCAGAGCATGGTTTACTATAAGTACCTGAAAACACAGAAAGCAGAAGAAGGTGAGGAGGGGTTCCTAAGGAACATGGGCATGTAAGTAAATATAAGTGCACTGAATGAGCACTCTCGCATACAGTTAGTAAATATAACATACAGTTGATAAATGGTATGTTTTGACATAATAAAAAGAAGAAGAAAAAAGAAAGAGAGAGAAAAAAGAAAGAAAGAACAAGATAAAGGAAGGAAGGAAGGAAGGAAGGAAGGAAGAAAGAAAGAAAGAAAGAAAGAAAGAAAGAAAGAAAGAAAGAAAGAAAGAAAGAAAGAAAGAAAGAAAGAAAGAGCGAGCTACCATACAACCTGAATATTAAATCCACAAGACAAACAAACAGGCCATTGCTAAGAGCCTATTTCCTCTTCTGTTACAACAAAAGACTGTAATAAACTTGATAAACTGAATTCTTCACTTTGGAAACAGCCCACTCACGAGGCCAACGAACATTTTCTAAGGTTGGCAAGTACCCAGAGGGATGAAGGACAGTACTTTCTGTCAGTCCTGGGAGGTTTAAATTTATCCAATAGAGAGGCACCTCCCCTTAGCCATGAGTTCTCCTTGGGGTGACCAAAAGGACGGGAGGAGTCTCTCTCTCTCTCTCTCTCTCTCTCTCTCTCTCTCTCTCTCTCTCTGTGTGTGTGTGTGTGTGTGTGTGTGTGTGTGTGTGAAACAATTCTTTCTGACAGGAACACTGAGATATTTAATAACATGCAGACATATTTGGAAGATAGGATGGGGGAGGGGCTGGAAGAGCAAAGACAATATGGCATTCCATAAACTGCTGGGTGTAAGAGAACACGGTGCCTCTTCTGTAAAGATGATGAGATGTCGCTCATTCTGAAGCGCCAGCTGATCCTACTCGGGTCGCCACTTCTGCACCCCTCAGAACAGATACAGCTCGCATCCTGCACAGCTGGTGCATTGCAAGCTCAGCCTGGCAGGGGGCCAGGGCACAGCCCAGCACTTGATGGAGGGGAGGCTGGGGGGGGGGGGAAGTAGACCTCCTCTGACTCAAGGTGCTAGGGTCTGCATAATCCCATCCAGCTTCGCCCAAAACTACAGGACAGCGTAAAGGAGTAACAGCTCCACTGTGCCAACAACAAGCCCTGGACTGGTCTTCACTAAACACGGGGATATCAGATGAAAGAAGAGGGGCAGACAGAATAAACAATCCTGTTGGGGCAGAGGAGAACACTCTCTAAGTTCTACCTGATGCTTCATAATCAATGCACTTAGGAATTTATTTCTTATGTGCTTGGCTCCAGATTAATGCTCTGCGATTTCCACCCTGACAGCATCCTGTCAGGCACAGGGTGTGGGTCTCAGGGGTTGGACATGATGCTCTGTCATGAAGTCCTTCCTCTCTTGCTTCTTTCAGGAATTATCTCTTTAACCTCACTGGTAAAAAGCGGAGCCAGTGGGGATCTCTTATCCGCAGCCAGGTGCAATCTGGCTATCGAAAAGCAAGTGTGCAGATGTTTTGACAACGGCTCACCCTCCAGCTCAGCAAGTAGAGATACCACCCAAACTACAGCCCCAAGGATTGTCAGAAAGGGATTTTTTGTTGTTGTTGTTGTTCTAAAAAATGAAAGGAAAGAAGAAAGGAAGGAAAGCAATGTAGGCAGAGGAAGAAGATGCTTTCCGGAATTCAGACACAAACTCTTCACATGCACAATACAAATACAGTGCCTGAGGTGTAACTTCTTTAGATTGAAAGGAAATGTAAGACATCATCAGCCTTGGCCATCTCAACAGTCCGATGTGTATTTCTTACCATTCACCCATGGGCTCAGAGAGGCCCATTGCTACACTCAGAATCACGCAGCAAGAGCGGACAGAGTATGTACTAAAGCTGTAGTTCTCAACATCCATGGTCCAGAACAACAAAGAATATGGTGAGAGTCTGGACCCTGAGGTCTTGGGCCACACAGATCCACAGCTCTTACTTGAAAATGACGTTGATCAATCAGAAGGGTAACACACTGGGAGGACACCTGCTGTTGAAGTGAGGTGACGGAGGGGAGCTTATTCAGTCTTCCCAGGGCTTTGCTGGTAGTCTGGGTTCATGGTGAGTCACCTTGTCCAGTTCTTTTGATGGGACAGAATCTTGTTTTAGGTCTAGTTCATCTCTAGCATCAGGACCTTGCCGACCTCCTGCTTCCATGAAAAGAGAACAAGTCCCGGTCTTCAGCTCTTTTCTGGCCTCCACAGTTTCTTGAGATGAACAATATCTGTCTATATTTATTTCTTTACAGCATTTACTTTTATCCTTATCTATTTTTGGCAAACCATATTGATCTTCCCTTGGCAATGGAGACAGAAAGATTCCTTTTAAAACAAAGTTAATAAATCTATGAATTGATTTAGAGAAAAAAATTTTCAATATTAATGAAATCTTAAGGGCTTTAAAAATTAAATAAGAAGGGCATAGAGGGAGACCAGGAGAAGAGTGACAGGGGCTTGGGAAGGAATGCCCGGCATGGTTCAGCACAAGGTCAGTGAATCTCTGAGCCCCCAGACCATGGCATTGGGAGGTACAGCCTCTGGGAGGGGACTCGGGGGATGAAGGTGGAGCACCTCCCCCCCACCTCCATGAATGGCGGCTGTACTGCCCTTAGGAGGAGCACTGGATAAGAGATTGTCTCTTGCTCTTTGCTTCTGAAGCAAGGAAGAAGCAGCCTCTGAAACCAGGCAGAGCGCCCTTTAGAAGAACTTGATGCTGTGGCCACAGTGGTTGTGAGCTTCTGGCTTGTAGAATTGTGGAAAAATGAGTCTGTGACACAGCATTCTGGCCGTGAGATTAATTTCATGCATGGACCAGGCTAGTGTCAGAGATATCACAGGGAAGGCTTCAACAGTTATCCACGTTGCTTACCAAGGAGGTGTGTCAGCTGGTATTCTCATGAATAGGGCAAAGTGCTTGACAGAAACAATCTTAAAATGGGAGGATTTATTTCTGCTTATAGTCTGAGAGATCTCAGTCCAGTCAGGGCCCCAAGCACTTGGGCAAAGCATCATGGGAACTTGTGGTTGAGAAGCTTCTTCACCTCATTTCTGACTGGAAGGTGAGCAAGAAACAGGAAAGGCTGAGGGCAAAATACGGCGGCAACCACATGCCCCAAATGACCTACTACCTCTGAGCGGGGCCCCATCTCCTAAAGTTTCCTTGACCTCCCAAAATAGGAACATCATCTTGGTACTGAGCATTTAAACATGAACCTTTGTGGGACACTAAATACTCAACCCATCATAACAGGATATCCTATGCCCCACAGCTGACACCTTCTGTCTCCATAGCCATCCTTCAGACCTCACACAATGACCATCCAGCATCAGGGAGACTACGTGATAAACTCAGTCTGCATGGGGAGGGGAGGGGCGAGTGGGAATTCCTTGAGAGGTTCAAACTAAAACAAACTTCAGTTATTTATAAAATAGCACTTGCAGGATTAACCCATCTGTTTGTTAAATGGTTAAACCCACCTACCCACAAAATGTGGTGGTCTCAAACTCACATAGCCAGAGTCCTGAAGGGCTAATTAGATAAACCCTGGAGGAGACAGGCCCAGATGCAGCAGACAGTATCTGGTAAGCTCACACTTAGTAATGCATACCTACTTTTCTTTTTTCTTTTGGCTTTTTTTGAGACAGGGTTTCCCTGTGTAGCCCTGGCTGTCCTGGAACTCACTCTGTAGACCAGGCTGGCCTTGAATTTATAGAGATCTGCCTGACTCTGCCTCCTAAATGCTGGGATTAAAGGCACGGGATACCACCTCCCAGCTGTACCTCATTTTTCAGTTGGTAGTCTGGACTCTAATTGGGCAGCCAGAATTAGTCTCTTCTAGTTGTTATAGGTATCTGTTGGTATGTAACGAACCATTCCAAAGCTGCACAGACTGCACCAATAATAGGTATGCATATTTCACACAGGGTGTCTGTGACTAGACTAAGAAATGTAGGAGCTGCTTAGCTTGGGGATTCTGGCTTAGGGCCATGTTGGTAGCTTCTGTCAGAACTAGTCAGCAGTAGCTGTCAAGGATTTAGTTAGTGCTCTGGATTCAACTTCCAAGATGGCTCCCTCATGTGGGAAGTGAAAATGGCTGGGTTTCTCTCCATGCAGGTGCCTGAGTGTTCTCACAACACAGTAGCTTTCTTTTCCCACAGTGAGTGATCCCCAGGACAGAAAGGCAGAATGACCTCCGTGTCTATGATGGATAAGACTCAGAAGTTGCATCCAGTGATTTTTGCAGATCCTGCTGGCTGTACAGTCAGTGAAGTTCTGCATTGGGAAGACTGTGCTAAGACAGCAAGACCTGGAATGGAGACTCATGGGACCATCGTGGGTTCTGGGTTTCTTGTTCACCATCCCAAAGCTAGCTGCAGTGGGTACTTGACTGTGTTTTAAAAGAGGACTGCATGGCTGTGCTTATGAGCCATACATTTGTGTTATAAGCTAGCTGGGGAACATGGGGAATATGGCTAGCTATATGCCTAAGCATTTGTAAATATATTTGAGTCTCAGTGTCATTACTCTGGGAATATGGGGGCAGGAGGAAAAACATAAGCATGCAGAAATTGCATTACATTACAACAATACACACATAAATGCATGTGTACACATATACAAATGCATGTGTATACACACCACACACACACACACACACACACACACACACACACACACAGTACTAAAATTTACCCAATCAGTACAAAGCAGCAATGAGCCTCCTATAGGAATATTATTAATACCTCAGTACACTAAAAATAATTTCTTTCCCCAGCTTTCTCTGCATTTGGCAGGGTGTTTGGCTCCAGTCCATCTTCTAATGGCCTAAAGTAAACTATTGCCTAACTAATCTTTTTATAGAATCCCAGACTCGGTAAACTTCAGAGCATTCTGAATTATGCCTAAGGGTCTTCTGGAGTTCTGTCCTGTTTCAAGAGCCTTCACTCCGGTATCCAGAGCTGTCTTTTTGTTGATTTGGGGTTGGGGGGTTGTCCAAATATACATTAAATAAGCCCAGTTTTGAAAATAAACAAAAGCATCCACAGAATGGCGTGTACATGACAGGTCCAGCTGGAAAGGACCAAGTGCCTGAGGTCAAGATCCTACTAGAGTTTGACTAACATGCACCCTAGGTTCCCCCTTGGCCCAGCTGGGGGTGCTGTTCTGTGAGTTTGTGAATATGGGACCTACTTGGAGGGAGTGGGCCCAGGCAGGCTGGGACTTGAGGGTTACAGTCCAGCCTTTGGCTTTCTTTCTCTGCTTCCTGGTTCTCAGTCACATGGTCCCACCACCACGGACCCTGTTATGCCTTCTCTGTCTGGATGGAGTCAAAAATAAACCCTTCTTTTCTTGAGTTGCTTCTACCAGGTAACTAACCGATCACAGGGAGGGGGGAGGGTGAATACAATCGGCAGCTGTCAAGAGTTGTCCAACATTTAAGTTCTCCTAGCATGAGTTCCTCACTCACGATCGCTCTCTTCCCCTTTCCAACACTCATGACTGTGAGGTTGAGAGCGCTCAACTAAAGCTCCAGAGGGAAGTCTTCACAGTTGGAAAACTGCTATTAGCATAAGGGTCGCTAGTGACTGGTCAGCAGAGAGGGACAGCTCCAGAGGTTGAATGATTGGTACTGAAAGACCTTTGATTATGTTTCAGTCTTCCACAAGAGAGTAGGGAGGTGCGCTTGACACAAGTCATTTATACATCACAAACAAAACCAAGAAGAGAGGAGCTTGAAGGTTCCCCAACCCAAAGAAGCGATAAACTCCTAAGGATCAAGAAAAGCTAATTACAATGACTGGAACATTACTCAGTGAATCCACGAATCTAATGATCACATTGTATTTCAAAAATACCTGCAGTTCTTAAGTGTCCAAACAAAGATTTCAAACCACGCTATTTCATTTTTAAGGACCCACAGTATGTCATCAATGAAACCTCAGCACGTGTTCTTCTCAGTCTGTCCTGAGAGCAATCCTGCAGTCCTGCGAGACTGCAGTACTTAGGAACAGGATTAATACTTGGAAAAAGTACATACGGGTGGGAGCTTGAGGACCAGGACTCTTTCATGGTGGAATGGGATCTGGGATGTCTTGAAATTGCTCCTAACTGTGTTTTACCCAAACCGAAAATCTAGAATACGTCACCCAATGTATTCGTTATCATCATGGGCATGTGGTTTCTTTTTTTTATATACTCTAACACACACATGGTCTGTGTGGGCTCTCTCTCTCTCTCTCTCTCTCTCTCTCTCTCTCTCTATATATATATATATATATATATATATATATATATATACATATATACACATATATATGTATACATATATATACACATATACATATGTATACATATATATGTGTATATATATATTGTTTGAAAGCAATGGGAAATGACAGGGTAAGAACAAGCCTATATGCCTGTACCCAGGCATGGCATCACCTCACCAGCAGATGGACACAGTGAGACAAATACTGTAAACGAGTTATCAGTCCTCTGCTGAGTAAGTGGAGGTCCTGACCCTGACCCCCTCAGCCCTTTAACGGAGGGCCTGTAGACCCTCCCAAGCAGCCTGATGGGATCAGAAGCCCAGGTGATCATGAGAACATCTCTTTTTGTTTATCTAACCCACCGCAACGAAGAGCCATTTGCTGTACTGCTCAGTGGTTAGAGCAGATGCACAAACATAAAGACCTGAGCTTGTATGTACATGGCCATAGTGAAAATACCAGCCATGCATATGAATGCTAAGTTTGCTAGAAAGACTGTGCCTTGATTAATAAGGTCAAAAGATGATCAGGGATGATTAACAAACATCAACCTTGGGCTTTCCCATGCACCCACACTCACACATAAGTAAAATAAATAAAGAAAAAATGTGCACATGTATACAGAAGGAAACCCATAACTAACTATACCAGTGCATTCAGCTGTGCTGAGGCACACAACCAGAACTTTTGAAGGCTTCATTCATCTCTGGTTGGTGGGTCAGAACATGAACATTTTCCTTAATAAACACCAGTTGTTTGGATAACAGGAAAAAAAAAAAAACAAGTCTCAAAGATACAGCATTCGAGAAGAAAAGCAAAAGGAGACAGCCCATAGGAAGAACGGTTTGGTTTTTTTCATTCTGTGCCTGTCTTTTTAGAAGCACTAATCTAGGGATGTGTAATGGACGAGTCGTTCACCTATTCAATAACTATGACATGGGTGTTTGCTAACCTAACAGTCACATTGATCTCAGGCTGTCTGCAGTCACGCTGAATGCCTGCTCCTTGAAAAATTTACTAAGTATCCATTCACTGACTACAGACTGGGGAAGTCAGCAATGGCTATAACAGAACTAGACGGGACTTCTGGGTGGAGGTGGGACTTCCGGGTGGAGGTGGGACTTCCGGGTGGTGGTGGGACTTCCCAAGCAAAAATATTAAGGATGGCTTCTTCAGGGACCAAGTTCATCCTAGTTTTCTGTTGCACTTGCTTTAACTTGTTTGTGTAAATGACAAAGGACTTAGAAGCTCTTTCTGTATGCCAGCCTATTTTTTTCTCCAGTTTTTGGCTCATCAGAGACTATTTACTATTGATGGGTAGAGGAGTTATAAGGAGAGGATGAGAGAAAAGGAAAGAGAAGTGGAGAGGAGAGAGTGGAACAGAGGAAAGGGGAGAGAATAGGGGAAAGATAATTGGGAAGAGGAAAAGAGATGGGGTGGGGGAATAGAGAAGGGGAGGGAGGAGGGGAGGGAGCCGCTCATTGTCATTAGACCAGAAAGCATTCGGTTGGTCAACAGCAAAACCCTTCTGGAAGACTGACTTCTAGATTTCCTATTGAGGACTCTCAGAGTGAAGGAAGTCAAATGTGATATCAAATATCCACGTGGGATATGTTTGTGAGCTTGAGGTGTTAAGGGAACGGTTTATAAAAAGCCTAGTTAAATATAGGAAGTACAGTCGCATTCCAGGTAACTCGAGATTTGAACATCCAATACGGCTTTAATGCGGGCAATTCAGTTGGCCCATTTTCACAGCTGTATAATATATTGCATCTATTTTAAGATCTGTAATTTTCCCTCCTTAGCTATTTCTCAACGAGACCCGAAAACATTTCCTCTCGCCTGATTCATGCTCCGCTGTTTTCCACATGCACATTCTTCACTTTTATTTTTCTCTACTAAAATAAATATTTACCTAGTTTATATACCCCTAACTGTAAGGGGGGAAGCAATAAATAAACACCAAATGCTTCGTGCTGATCTAACGGTCTATCAACTCCAAACCTAAATGCTGAATATCTTGGTCCCTATCCCTACACGGTTGTGAACATGGTAACTTAATGTAAAAAGCTACAGGATTTTTTTAAAGGTTTTAATGTTTTTAATTTGAGCTCTTAAAAGCCCCCCTACCCCTTATCCTCTCTGCATGGCATGGACTATGAGTCCTCTGGGGCCTCAGTTTCCTTGTCTGTGCAGTGGGACCACTGCCACTCATGGACCAGCCCTGACGTGTGGGAGGGGAGATTCCCATAAATGTGCCCAACCTGCCCAATGAGAATTTCCACACAGCTGGACTGTGTTCAGCGATTGATAATTTTAGACTGCACTTGGCTTAACTGCTCTGGTCTTGCTGCTACGGAGAAGCCCCGCCCGTGGTCCTCGGTTTCATCCAGGTTTGGGTTTCACTGTGGCCCCAAGGAGTATAAAGATGAATTATTTGATTGTGAGGAGATATAAGAGATCGTGTGTCGGGCTGCTTTGCAAATCAATTTTCCTCCCAAGGATGCTCCTTCCTGCTTGAGATATCTGCCTTTGTGTGGATTCTGGCGGCATCTGTGTTTGTCATGTCAGAGGGCAAGATACATGCAGATGGAATATCCCGGAGCGATGTAATCCGAGTACACATGAGAAAGCAGCCTCAGAGGGGGGGAACCCTTCACAGTGGCCCTGACAGCACCTCAAATAAGCATTTACCTAATCTCCCCCGCTGATTCCTATCTGGGTTCAGTGACTTCACTCAGCTGCCGTCTGCTAACCAGTTAGGGCATGCTGATGATCATGTCCACACGGTAATAAGATCTCGGGTCTTTCCCATAGAAAATCAGACTTGTTGCTGAGATGGGGTGCTACCCTGAGAGAACAGTGAACCTCGCAGCCAGTAGGGGCCAGATGACTCGTGTTCTATTTATCACCGAATCCGGGGGAGGGGTGGGGGTCGGGCAGCGAGGAAAATGTCCAGCAAAGGGAAGGTGGAGACAAGCAAAGGACTGGCCAGCAAAGTCTCATCACTCCTACCAACCAGCAATAGTAATATCCACTTATAACCTTGGGGCTGCTTTATAGATGCTGGTGATGAGCTGCTTATAAGTGGTGTAGACAAGTTTCATTCAGTCACTGGACATATACTGATTTGTCTTTTATAATAAACTGGAGACAGAGTTAGGACATGACTCTGGCATGTAGAACATTCTAGTCTCCGTCAGGTAATTTCCATGACAGGACTGCCATATAAACTCATGAACTTATATTCTAGGTCAGAAGAGCTAGAAAATGAGAGGGGGGTATATAATGTGTACAGTGCCCCCTCCCGGAATTGCATTTCACATACAGAAAGTTTTCCAATGTTTTCCTTCACAGTCTCAGGTGCTGGCACTATTACTCTTGTGTTAGTAAGTAAACTAAAGATGGCTGGAACATAGGTACTACCCTGCCACAGCACAGGATCTGGTTGGCGAGTGACTCACTGGAAGGTAACGCATACGGCATGGACACGGATGATACAGTTAGACCTGAGAGCATGATGGCCTGAGAGTACACCGTGCCGCTCAGAGTGGTACACAATCACAAATTCCGTGCACCATTCTGGAACCTGAGCGGCATCACTGCCTGCAATAGAAGCAGGGGTTAAGCAAGCCGCACCTTACGATTATACTTGGATGGCTTGGTGGCTATGAGCACTTCCTGCTCCTTCTGAGGACCCTAGTTTGGTTCCCAACACCCACATCTGATGGCTCACATGCCTTGGAGCTAACTCAAGCTCCAAGTGGGTGTGACACCCTACAGTAACACTGAAGTTGTGTGCACATGTGCACACGTACAATCTCCTGTCTGAATGTGTGGTCTCCAGCCGTCAGTGCTGCTTTGGAAGGTTCTAGGAGAAAAAGAAGAGGCATTTGGAGGTGGTGCTGGTGGAGGTAGGCCAATGGGACAGGCCTTGGGGTTTGACAGCCTGTTACCACTTCCTGTCCACTTTCTGCTTCCTGACTGCAGATGAGCCTCGGTCAGTCATCTTCCATGTCTGCTGACAAGTCTTCCTCCCCATGATGGATGGCACCCCCTTGGACTAAAAGAAACCTTCCTTCCTGAAGTTGGTCAGGTCTTATGTCACAGGGATTAGAAAAGGAACTGATGCACCCCAGCTCCTTAGATCATCCTGCCGATTTTGGACCTAAGTATATAAGTCAGCTTTTAGTTGGACACTGCTTTGGTAAGTGGCCCAACATCCATGCATTATCTAAGCCAAAAGGTGCCCTTGGACCAATCCCAGGCTGGCTTTCCTGAGTCATGACTTGCTCCGAGTCAGCTCTCCTCAAGTACAGTTGTAAGTGGAGACACGTTCTGGGTTTTCCCTGTGTCCTTCCTAAGCAGGGGCTGGGGCAGGACTCTGCTCACAAAGGCTTAAGCCAGGGCTGGAAGGAACAGCGGGAGAATTTGCTTTCCTTGGCTGGGTTCTGTCACAATATACACTCCTCCTATTAAAATATAGTGTGTTTTTCCAAATGGCATGATCTACTTCAACCGCCGTATTTCATCTGTCATCTAGCCCCCTACCTAGCCTGAACACTTGTCTTGGAACCATTTGGGGAGAAGGGACATGAAAAAGAAGAAGAAGAAGAAGAGAAATATATGATGGGGGTGTGGCTGTGAGGGGGTTGGGTGTCTATGAAAATTTATGTGCTGAAAAACAGCTGTAAAATGTTTAATGTTTCAATGAACGTTTTATGTTTACAATAAAAAATCCTCTAGCCAAGAAGGGCTTTAAAAGTTATAATTCTAGACGGTGCCAAGGAAAAAAGGCAAGGGGAACAGATTCCACAGAGCCTTCTCCAAGGATTGACCACCCCCCACCCCAACACACACACACACACACACACACACACACACACACACACACACCATTAAACAATAAAAGAATCTCTCTTTACAGGATGGATTTAGCACCCAGCTCAATGGTGAGTGAAACAGGGAAAAACACAGCCACGGCACCAGGGGTGATAACCAACGAGAGCGGAAATTTTACTCATTTCTTATGAAGTCAAGCATCCATGGCATGAAGTCCTGGCAATCCAGGCTCTGGAAGGAGATGTAGAAGGAGCAGTTCAAGACATTTGGTTCAGCCAATGTTTGTTCAGACCTGGCTAGTCAATGAGTTCTCTAACAGTGAGATTGCCTGTGTGTGTTAGGCTAGGTTCTTCCAGGATAGAGCCTGCATGAAGAGTCCCTGACTTTGTCGGTGAGACTCAGATTCAAGTTCAAAAATCCATTCTAAGGGTTAGAATTCTGGCTCCATAGGTAAAGGCCCTTGCCACCAAATCTAACAGCCTGAGTTCAATCATTGGGATACACAAGGTGAAAGGAGAGTGCTGTCTCCTAGAGGTTGTCCCCTTACGTGCAACCCACAAACACATGCCCTTCAGCACTAAAATCTAACAAATCCCCAATCTAAACTGGGTTGGCCTCTTAGTGTGTTTTCTGCCTGTTATGCTGGGTATTGAACCCAGAACTTTAAGCACACAAGTTAAGTGCTCTACCACTGAGCTACAACCCCAGTTTTTTTGTTTGTTGTTTGTTTTTGAGACAAGGTCTCACTAGGTAGCCCAGGCTGTCCTTGAACTCATGACCATCCTGCCTTAGTCTCCGGAGTGATCGGATGGTAGGTGCGCAGTACCATGCCGTATTTTAGTGAGTTCTTCAGGCACTCAGGATCCAGTGTCCTCATCAACCAAAGGCACACGGAAGCACTGTGGGCGCATCACTAGCACCTATCCGCTGCTTGTCCCCTCTCTACTAATCACACCTCTGGGGAATATTTAGGTATTTAAATTCTTCCACCAGAACACTGCTTCTTGAGAGCATGTACTGAATCTTCACCATCTTGACAAGCCTTGTTTGGGATACAGAGCGCAGTGCAAGTAACATCCTTAGGATAATTTAGCCAGTGAAAGAGGGAAGGCTGAAAACATCATTTCCATGGTGACAGAGGACAGACCCCTGGCCTCCCGAGGCTAATGGAGCTCCTGATTTCTATAAGGCACACGGCAGCATTCAGTCTCCTGTGCAGAATGGCTGTGGGCTGTGTGGAGGCTTGAAGGAGAGTGAACCTTATAGATTCGTATGTTTGCATATTTGATCCCCAGTTGGTGGAACTACCAGGGAAGGAACACGATCTATGAACTAAGGCCTTGTAGGATCTATGGCCTGTAGGATCTATGGCCTTGCTCAGGGAGATGTGTCACTGAGGGCAGGCTTTGAGGCTTCAAAAGCCTGGCCTTTCCTGTGTGCTGTCTCTGTCTTTGACTTGCAGTTAAAGACGTAAGCTCTTGGCTGCTCCTGCCGCCATGCCTCTGCTCCACTATCATGAACTCCAATGCTCTGAAACCATCAGCTTACATGAAATACTTTCTAAATTGCTTTGATCGTGGTATTTTATCACAGCAATGGAAAAGTAAACTAAGACATCCTTCCAACCTTCTTGCTTGAGAATTGTACTAACTATGGATGACCTGTGCAGAGATGAAGCTTTAGAGATTGTCACCACCGTTTAGTGACAGTATAAATGTGGCTTCCAGGGAGAAAGGGGGTCTCCTTTTCCTGGTGCAGTATTCTTCCTGTTTATGAACCTGCATGTGCCTGGCTCCTGGCTGGGCTGGAAAGACAGCCTGGGACAGGGAAATAATACTTATGAGATACTCTGAGGACCGTCCACGTACTAACTCCATTTCCTTCTTCTCTCTGGGGGGGTTCTACGAAGTATGTGACCACCCCCTTGAGGGGACATCATATCTAGAAGGTCCTTAGCGTTTACTACAGTAGGATGGCCCCTGTGACAAGCTGCTTAGTTGCTTGTCTCTCCATGAAGTTTCACGGGCACACTAGATTCAGAGAGATGGCTGACTCATGTCATCAACCAAAGGGAAAAGAAAACCAGGTTGCTGAAACCCTTGAGAACTGAGGCCTCAGGGCCACATCAGAGACTGTGCAGACATCAATAGTTAAATTCATGACACAGTGTGGGCTGGCTAGGCTGCTGCAGAACAGTAGCTTATACAAACTGTGAGTACAAACATATATACTCATGCATACATATGCATGCATGGATGCATGCATACACACACATATATACCTCATGCATATATACATACACATTTTCACCTGTACACAAACCCATATGCATACACATGTGCATACAAATGTATACCCACACAGGTACACACACATTCACACACACACACACACACACACACAGACACAAACACACACATACTACCTATACATTTATCTACATATGATGTATTCACTACTACACATAACATTACAAAGCAGTAAAATAAATATGAACTAAAATAGGCTGTGAGAAAAGGTAATATACAAATGGGAGATTCTGGTTCCTTCCAATACCCTTGTTTGGGGTCACAGGGATTCTCTATCAAAACCAGAAAGGTACAGGCTACCCAATCACATTCAGGAGGTGTCTTTGCTCAGAAATCAATTTGTGGATGATTCAAATGCTCGTGGGCGTCTTTTTATTTGCTAAATTTGGCAAAGCCCAGGGGTCAGTAAATGCTATCGTTAATACAGAAAGGGCCACAGTAAAAAAAAAAAACGGGGGGGGGGGCCTTTTGCAGGCCTATCTTAGTCACCCATTGAGCTAATTCATCATCATGTGAGGGAGCACCAGGAAGTCCCTACATAAATAAGCTATTTCTGTTTCAATAAAACTTTATAGACAGGAGCAAGAACATGTGGGTATTAACCATAGGCTACAGCTGTGGTCCCCCTGCCCAAGGGGATCACAAAGGTACGTCGCATGTGGGAGACTCCTGATCTGTAAGACACAGAGCCTGTACTTACATGTCTCTGATAATATAGCCTTACATTGAAAAAAAAGGAGGGTGGTAGATATTTTGTGCTTTCTATAGGGTTTCAAGTCAGGACCTGTGAATAGTCAGAGAATGATAATAGCTTCACTTAAAACTGGGGAGATTGAGATGGGAAATGAGGCTATCTAGCCACACAAACATATGTACACATGCATGCATGCACACATACTTCATGCATGCATGCATACACATGTGTATATACACACAAACACATATGTATATACATGTGCATACATATCACACTTGCACACATACTCACACACATACATTCATGTGCCCACACAGGTGTACACATGTGCACACACAAACATACACATACACATCTAAACTGTGTGTTCTGGTGGACTAGCCTTTAGTGTGTCAAATTAAAAGCTTCCCCTACCTCAATTACTAGCAATTCAATCGGCCAATTGGCAGCCATAACACATTAACCTTTCTGCCAAATCAATTTCACCAAGTCCCCTTCCAGCACTCAGAGAAATTAAATGGCACCCCTATGCCTGTGAGGAGAGGCACGCTGTCTGCACTGCCTGCTCCAGCTTCCCGTCCTCACCTGGAACTCTTAGCATAGTTCCTGACCAGGGCCCTTCTCCTCTCAGCAGAATGCCAGGAGCCTGCCTTGAGTTGTTTCCCTTATCCTACAAGCAGCTGGGTATAGGGGTCCAAGTCAGTGGATCCTGCCAGCCACTATCCACAGCGCAGGCTTCACAAACTTTAGCAGCAGTGTTGGTTCTGCTTGGGAATGAACCCGCACTCTTGCTGTCACAACCCTGGTGATGAGTACACTCACCTGGACACTGGCCCAGCCCACTGCTGAAGTCACGTGGGTGTTGTAGGAGACCGGAGATCCAGCCCTTCCTGCCACCTCTGGTGGAGGCGGGGCACCTGGGCTGGCTTCCTAAGAATCGGAGGTCAAGCCTGGGCGGTGGTGGCGCACACCATTGATCCCAGCACTTGGGAGGCAGAGGCAGGAGGATCTCTGAGTTGGAGGCCAGCCTGGTCTACAGAGCAAGTTCCAGGTCAGCTAGGGCTACACAGAGAAACTGTGTCTCAAAACAAAGCAAAACACAAAGAATGTGAAGTCTCAGAAGATAAGGCTGCTTTCTAGCTCTGCTATGCTAGCTGCCAAGGGACCAGGTACAGACAGAGCAACGGGATGCTAAATTAAAGTGAACCACAATAATAATAAAAAGTGTGAAAGACTATTTGTGGACGAGCCAGAACAAGAAGTCTGTTTACACACACACACATACACACACACACATACACTCCACCGTCTTAGAGAGTATATACATATATTTGTATTATAAGATGCCAGTAGCTTCGGTACAGTACAAGTCTCATTATTTCAAAATTATCTCCTGCCATCCCACTGGCCAGCTAGAACCCAGAGTTTTCATTTGTAAAGCCCAGAAGTCATACACAGAGAGAATCTTCAAATTACAAGTTATGCGCAAATAGTGATTTTATGTCTAATTACAACGGTAATGAAATCACAGTCAGGATGATGGCCCCACCACATGCTTGCCTCATATTTAATATTAGGACGGGGGAACATGATCTCCCCAACTCTGGCAGCTTCCCAGATCTAGAAACGACTGTCGCTTCCTCTCCAATGACAACCTTAGGAACTTTTATGAGACATGCACAGGGCCTTGGAAAATGTCACTTTTGCCTAACAGAGCTGTTTCTTTGGGAGACAGAATCAGAACCTCTGACTTGGAGGCAGGTGGCAGCTGCCACTTAGAAGGCTACCCGGAGTTGCTTGAGGTCTGAGGAAGGCAGCCTTGACAGTGACAGCAGAGCCCCTCCCCGTTGGTCCGGACTCACAGAGGCATGCTGACGCCTTTCTTTGGGGATGGCGGAAATGGATTGAAAGAAAAATATGGATAACAGGGAAATGGGATTGCGTGGCTCAGTTAAAGGGCCGGTGAGGGAATAGTTAGTAATGACTCAGCCACAGGGTGCATTCTGGACAACACGTCTACACATGTGGGCTTGTAAAGAGGTTCTCTTAGGTCAGATCAGGGCGGGAGGAGCAATGGGAGTCCCCTGAGGAACGTGTCCTCTGTGGCACATGGCTTTCAAACCTTCTTTCTATATATCCCAGGAAATAGAAATGCTTTGTGTCACACACACCCCCCACTCTGCCTCGGAAAGATCTTCTCTGCTCCCGAATCTGTTTATAGGCTTCTGTGGTCAAGGTGAGGATGGGGTGTACAGTGGATGCCAGAAAGCCATTTTGTGTTGTGTTGTGGGGGCTCATAAATAAGTACATCATGTATGTCTGTACAGAATGTGAATGGGTGCCCAATGTGGGAACGAGAGAAGGGGTGTGTGTGTGTGTGTGTGTGTGTGTGTGTGTCTGTGTGACAACAGGGGCCACAGAAATGGAATCCATTTGTATTCCCCATCTGACTCCTTTTTCTTGGCCATCAGATCTTCTCCTAGCTCTTATGGTCTTCCCCAGTGAATTGCAATTGACTGATATCCTTGTAATGAAAAAAAAAGGGAAGAAGCAAACAGACCCTGAGTCCTGGGTTCTAGGCCCTGGGGTTTCTGACTCCACTGCTTTAGTTCATTGACTATAAACTAGGTTCTGAGAAATGCATTGTGTCTTTCCTGTCTCCAAACCAGAACAGAGGCATCAGTTTATCCTGGCGATGAGTCTGCTGATCCTTATCTCCTTCCATTCCTCTCTCTGGTCTCTGTGTTCACCATGAGCTGGAGCTGCCCACCGTGATGTGTGCATGTCCAGGACCAGCACTGCGAAGACACACCTGAAGGGTCTTGTTTATAAAGTGGTGCAGATGTCTTCTCAAGGTTTTTTTCTTTTATGATTTTTGGGGTGACGATGCCTTGCGGTAGTCAGGGAGAGGCAAATTTCCAAAGACAGACAGGTGTTCCTAAGAGAAGGGCAACCTGGCTGGGACACGGTTGAGTGGTAGAGAATTTGTTCAGTATGAGGGAGAACTTGAATTTGACTCTCAGATCTAAAGACAGAGACAGGGAGAGACCGAGAAGTGGAGAAAGCCAAATCAAGAAAGAACAGGACCTCATGAGGATGATGTAAACCACAGTGCCCACCACCAGACCAAGCTAAGTCTACCCAGTGGATCAGGTCTCCTGTGGAAATGGTACCCCATGGCAGACCAACCCCAAGTCCTCTCCCATTCATTTTGTCAATAAGGAAACTCGGTGCCTTCTATTTCCACAAAACACTGCAGACCACATCATGTGTAAGTACCATCCAGCATGGAGAACACTGGGCTCTCGCTCTATCTATTCAAATAACGTATAGTCTAAGACACCTACTACGTGCTGGGGCTCTTTACTATTCCTTTGCCCGTAGAGACTCTTAGGAGAATGCCCCAGGAATAAGTCACATTTAGAAATCTTTGCACACATAAAATGTCATCAAGTCATTTTCAATCGCTCTCCAGAAGAAAGAAAAAAAAAAAGCCTGCTTCACAGTGCAGAGAACAGACATGCAGTGTTTACTCAGGGCTTATAGAGTGTGATTTTCAATCCCGAAGGTGGTAAACTGGTTTTGATGTAAACTGAGAAGGGACTGGATGATGTTTTCCCCAAGATTTTTATCTTTATGCCAGAGGATTTTATGTGAGTGATATCAGATTCCCTAAACTTCCCAGGCCATGGGGCTTATAGCCGTGCTAGAAAATAGAAGCAATAATGTATGTATGTATGTGTGTATGTATGCATACGTGTATGTATGTGTGTATGTAGGTATGCATGTACAAATGTACGTATGTATGATTGTATGTATGTACGTGTGTATGTATGTATGCATACGTGTATGTATGTATGTGTGTATGTAGGTATGCATGTACAAATGTACGTATGTATGATTGTATGTATGTACGTACGTATGTATGTATGTATGTATGGTGCATTATAACAATACAGCTCAAAACCAAAGTGCTAAACACTGATTTGCCCTGGAGTTGGGCAGGTGGCTCAAATGGTAAAACATATAGCACACAAACACGAAGAGCAGAATCTGGATCCCTAGCACACAGAGGAATGCTGAGCACTGTGTAGAGCTGTAACTTTAGTGCTGGATGGGACAGAGGGACAAAGATTCCCGGGGGCTTGCAGGCCATCCAATCTATCCCATCAGGGAACTACAGGTTCATTGACCCTGTCTCTAAAATGACACTGCGTCTATACAAGACTGGCCCTTCGAACCATCAGTTTCAGGTAGACAGGGGGCTCATGGGGTCCTTCCCTGTTCTGCTATGGATAACATTCTGGGAGAGAGGGAGTCATTGTCTTCAGTTGTGCACCTATACAATTGAGCCCATAAAGCTTCAAGAGATAGCTCCAACCCCATGGTTAAATGTGATGGTCATAAAGTCAAAAAACAAAACAAACAATCAAACAAACAAACAAAAAACAAACTAATAGTTAGGAATGTGAGAAAGAGATTGATAGGGAAAGTGGGTGGCCGGAGTAGGAGCCAGGGGAAATGGGAGGGTTGTGTGTGAGAGCGGTCAGAATAGATTATGCACACATGTGAAACTATCAAAGGACAACTTCAGTTAATAAAACAAAGTACCAAGAAATCAAGGAAGATACTTTATATTGACTTCTGGCTTCTACTTATACACACTGGCACATATACCTATGCATGCACACATTGTGCACACACACACATATACACACACACATACACACACACACTTGGGCACACATGCACACATGCATACAAATGTATTAATACAAAGATGATGCACACATTGTACATACACACACACACACACACACTGGGCACCCATGCACACATGCATACAAATGAATTAATACAAAGATGATGCACACATTGTGCACACACACACACACACACACACACACACACACACACTTGGGCACCCATGCACACATGCATACAAATGAATTAATACAAAGATGGTCTGCACGAAATCTACAGCACGAAAAGGGGCAAGATTAGAGGAGGAAGAGAGAAAGTGTTCAGAGGGGTTGTTGTGAAAAATTGCACAACTGAGTGCTTTGCATTCCACTGAACACAGCGGAGAAGCCATGCTGCTAATAGATGGAGAGATAGCGGGCCTGAGGATCTTACTTGATCACCCCGGGCTTTGTTCTTTGCTGGAATCCAGGGCTTTGAAAGAGTGCTCACCTAGTGACGAGCACTTGCCACAGATTTAATTACAGATTGTGAATGAGAGTGAGAGCCTGAACAGGGGGGTGTGGCTATGGGGTCACCAGAGCCGTCTCCCTCTTCCTCCTGGATGGCCTGGATTCTAGTTACTTCTCAGGCGTGGCCCAGAGATGAGCTCGAAGTCTGTTCATCCCTTTCCTCAGCCTAGTTGGGACAGGGCAGGCTAAGTTCCAGGACAGATAAAATCTACCTCCAACAATAAGCCACATCACACTGTGTCTACGGCTACAAGCGAATCCATGTTGTATTGAGGGATGAATGTTATATCACTGTAATTTGGGGGCTGTTACATCAACTGGCTCTGTCTGGCACAAGAAGGGAGAGCAGAGCATGCTTACTTTTGACCTTGACATATTGGGAATGCAATGCGCAATTGTCCAGGCTGGTCACAAAGAGAGCTCTGGTGGCCAGAGCAGCAGAGAGGCCAGTCCTCAGATGCTCTGGGAAGAATGGAACACCTCAGTGACTGGGCAAGAAGCAAGAAAAGACAAGAGAGCAGGGAAGACAGAAACACACAGAAAAAAATGAGGCAACAAATATATGCTATGGCTGTAGTTAGTATATAGCTACAAAATAGAGCATCAAATACCCATTTGTTATTATAGCCTGGAGCAATCAGGGGATCTGACAGCCAGCTTCCCTTCCCTCCTTTCTTCCTTCCCCTTTCCATGCTTCCTTCTTTACCCTCTTCTTTTCCTTCTTTTCTCTCTCCCTTCCTACCCAGGAACTCTTGCCAGACCGGACTCAAACTGAAGACACCCTCCCTGCCCCCGTCTGCCTCATATACCAGAAGGCTGGGATTAGAGATATGGCCCACCACATCTGGCAAAAGTGCTTTTGTTGTAGACAGACAGACAGACGACGACAATGACGACGAATATGTAAACCAAGAATAGTGGGCTATAATGTGTCTGTGTCACTTGTCTATTGTGGAACAGAAAGTGGCACCTAATTGTGGGCTGAGAGTTATGTATGCGGTCAACACCCAATGACTCCTAACACATAAGCTATGGAGGTACAGGAGCCAATGGTGGCAAACCCAGATACGGAATGGTTGGGCTCTAGGCACTGTCAATGCTTCTGTGCCCACGAAGGGAAATGAGCTCTGGTTTGACTCTAGGGAAAGGTAAATGAACTCACCTTTTCTTAAAACAAAGCTAAACGTGTATGTGTGTGTATGTGTGTGTGTGTATGTGTGTGTGTGTTTGTGTGTGTGTGCGTGTGTGTGTGTGTGTGTGTGTGTGTGTGTGTGTGTTGTCCATGCCACAATGCATAAATGTGTACACATAAGTGTGCACCAAGGACAATTTGTGGGAGTTGGACCTTTCTTCCCACCCAATGAGTTTGGACCATCAAATTTAGGTCAGCAGGAGGCAAGTGCCCTTCCCTACAGAGCCTTTTACTGCCCTCCTCCCAAATTAACGTTAATGAGCTTTTATCACACCTTTGTAAAGAGCTGTTAAGGGCCCCCTCCCAGAGGAAACGATCCAGGGTGCTTTGGGAGGAACATGCTTTGCCCACTGCTCTGACAATGGAACTGTAGAACAGTCCTAAGCCTCAGAAGAGACAAGCAACAGCGACTGTGGAAATTTATACACACTCGGGCTTGCAGAACTATAAATCCAAGGGTTTTCTCTTATACTGCCAGAGCCTCAACTCAATTCAAGGGTCAAGAATTTGAAACACTGGCAGACTCCCTGCGAACAAATATGGTGGCCCAGGTCCTAAACATATGGCTTCATTTCTCAAAGATGCACTGAAATGAGTCCCTGAGGAAGAATTAGGGGTTCCTAAGGATTCTTTCTTCTAGAACTACACACACACACACACACACACACACACACACACACACACACGGAAAGATAAGGGGGAAAGAAGAAAGAGCATGTATAATTTGAAACAAAGTGAGGTGTAAGGGTTTTAGTGTGTGTTTGTCATAACTGAGGCTGTCACTGCCAAACATAATTTCTTGGGAAAAAAATAGGAAACAATTGAGAAAGAGCTGTATCACGGTCACGCTCAGATTGTCGCAAAGACGCTCTGGGGCTGCCCATGCACATCATCTTCAAGTCTATGAGACTATCCGCAGTGGGCCTTAGGTCATACTGATGGGGTCTGGAGGGCACACATCCCTTTCCCAACACTTAAGGGTTCAAAATTAAGACAAGGAATGCTGCTCCGAGGGCTGGAAGGGATGGGAGATCTTTGTGGCTTGCAGGAGAGCGGAACAATTAAACCCAAACCGTTGTTTTTCTGAACGCAGTCATTTCATACAGTAACGCTTTTATATGTAAATTATTAAAACTTGGAAACAAAAAACCTTTTGCTTTAAATTGAATTGAGACTATCTTAGAGTAAAAAAACGGTTTGGCGAGGACGTGCTTAAACTGAAAATAAAACAGCGTAAATAAAAGGGATCATATTTTGCAGGGAGAAAATGCAAATAAAAGGCTGTGGGTGTTTCCCCCTTGTTTGTTTGTTTTGTTTTTGATTGCTCGCTGCTATACTGAGAAAAAGATAATACCGCTGGCTACAGATCCACTCTTAACTTTCTGCTTAAAGCTAAGTGATGTTTCCATTTGGTAAATTATAACTGTTACCCAAACCACCTCAGAGGAGAGGCTACATGGAAATATTATCAACCCGAGGAAGACAGGGAAAACGTACTTATTTGAATAAAGACGCCTATTTCCAAATGTTCTTTCAACGTGTCTGGGGAAATCTCTTTTCTTTGAAAACAATTATACTTAAAAATCTCTCTCCTTTACTGAAACAAAATTTGATGTCACCTGAATAGATTTGGGGAAGGTGGTCTCACGGAAGCAATGCAGAGCAATGCCCCATGAGTATCCTGGAGGCACGTCACTTCCTGGCCGCCATCTTTCTCATGGTGCCTAGGATCTGTGCTGTACATAGTATATGCCTCTACAAGAGCATTACAGACAAGGAAACGAGACTGTGAGAGGAAAGGGCTTCCCTGATGCCCGGGGACACTACATGATAGGTTTAGCTCTACCGCCAGGTGTGTGTCCATCACTGGGGTCACAACCTCAGCCAACAACCGATAGCTCTGTTAGAGAAGAATTCGGCTGCTCCACGCACCCACTCAATGCTACTGCTTCCTACAGTGTCTGATGCCTCCCAGGTTAATGGTTGTGCGGAGGGTATGAAGGTGGTGTTAACAGGGCCATGGGGGCCAGCTCCTGGCTTGCTCCTGCGTGCTCTGTGCCATTTCTTCACTGCCACCTTCTTGATCCCAACGACTTCTCTATTCCCCACTTCCGCATACAAGGTAGCAGAAACGGATACATGCCAAACATAATTTCGTGGGAAAAAAAGAGGAAACAATTGAGAAAGAGCTGTATCTGGGTTAGTTCTTAGTAATGGATACATGACTTGTAGCCATTAAATACTCAGTAAACATTTCTTAGCTCTAAAAAAAATTCCTTAGGGAAAAAACTGAGTCCCTTAAACAATATGTACATACATGTAAATGTAAGTGTATATATCCATGTGTGTGTGTGCGTGTGTGTTTATATGTATGTGTACACTTTATATAAGGCATATGTTTATATATTCAGAATACAATCATATAGAGAGAGATGAAGGGAGGAGAGGACACTATGGCACCTGCCTTTTATCCCATCACTTGGGGAGGCAGAGGTAGGCCAAGGTAGGCAGATCTCTGTGAGTTCAAGGCCAGTACGCTTTACATACCGAGTTCCAGGCCAGCCAGGGCTACATAGAAAAACTGTGTCTTCAAAGAACAAAAATGGCCGGGCAGTGGTGGCGCACGCCTGTAATCCCAGCACTCTGGGAGGCAGAGGCAGGTGGATTTCTGAGTTTGTGGCCAGCCTGGTCTACAGAGTGAGTTCCAGGACAGCCAGGGCTATACAGAGAAACCCTGTCTCGAAAAAAAAAATCCAAAAATAACCCAAAAAACAAAAATCAAAAATGAATGACACACACACACATACACACACACACACACACACACACACACACATAGACATACACACACAAGGTCTATAAAATATATGCATATATCATATAAACAGGCATATATTTTAGAGTATCAGCTATTAAATAAATCATACATAGATTTCCTACCAAGAAGAGGGGGCCAGCAAGATAGCTCAAGAGGCAAAGGAGCTCTCTGCTGAGCCTGGAGAGCTGAGTTTGGTATCCAGACTCACACATGGCAGGGGAGAACCAAGTCCCCGAGGTCGGACTCTAACTTCCACACCCCGCCTTGGCAGATGCACACGCATGCATGTGCCATGGAAAAGAACAATAACAGCCATGGAGATGGACATGCAATAGATCAATGTCATTAATTTATTAAAAGGCAGGATGTTCCCATAGCAACAAGTAAACATTAAAAATATAAAAGGCACGACTTTCTAACTGGCTAATCCATTTGGGGGGAGTATCACAACTTCTATTCCTGTGCAGAACACAGGACATCCTCCGGACATAGTTACAAAGTTTGACTCTGATGCTAAAGTTTCAAAAGGAAAAAAAAAAGCATTAAATTCATTTAGCTTCTAGTATTGAGGGAACAGAACTCCTGTGCTGGTAATTTTTTATTGTTTTGGCATTGCAGTGGTTCCTTCACAAGGATGCGCAGTGAGAGTCCCTTGTGGAATTTTCTCCTGACTCGGCGGCACATATGGCCTCAGTGGCAAGACAGCTGCGGAACTACATAATTGTTTACAAATGTGCAAAATAACTACCCGAACCAATAAAAAATAATAACTTGGGCATCCATACACAGAAATACTATAAACACACAATGGCCCATACTTTATAAACACTGTGGAGGGAAACAGACAGCCACCCAAGCCCCTTATTTTGAAATCTCCTCCCATAAAGCCAATGGCATTGTTGGCAGTCTAGCCAGCTGATGCCCTGTGCCATATGTAGCAAACAGCTTCTTGGTCATTATCAACACTTACAGCTTAGGTGTTGTGCTGGCTGGTTTCTGCCCTCGTCAACCTGACACATGCTAGAGTCATGAGAGTCACGGAGATACAAAGGTCTCTGTGAGATCCAGTTGTAAGGCATTTTCTCAATTAGAGATCAGTGGGGGTGGGGGAGCCAGCCCACTGTGAGTGGTGCCATCTCTGGACTGGTGGTCCTGGGTTCTATAAGAAAGCAGGCTGTGCAAGCCATGGGAAGCAAGTCGGTAAGCAGCAAGTCCGTGGCCTCTGCATCAGGTTCTGCCTCCAGGATCCTGTAGTGTTTTGAGTTCCTGTCCTTGACTTCCTTCAACAATGAACAGCAATGTGAAAGTACAAGCTGGATAAGCCCTTTTCTCCCCCAGGTAACTTTTGGTCACGGTGTTTCACTGGGGCAGCAGAAACTAAGTCAGGTGTCATTAAGGGGACCTTGGAATAGTTACATTAGTTTACCATGAGATTCTTGCCAGCCTGTTCTAACAAAGTGTCAAAGCAGCAGGTGGCTTCCCATCACTAAAGACTTAGGGAACGTTGGGAAACACAGTGGCTACCAAGACGAAGGGATGGAAATAAATGCAGGCTGGAGAGAGCCTTCATTCTGCCCCCGGGATCCATGCCAGACCGACCTGAAGGGATGCCACAGTGGAGCGTCTATCCAAAGAGGGAACGGAACAGTCCTGTCCTTTCCTGCTTCTTCCTTCAAAACCCCTTTGTGTTCCCATTCTACTTCCTATATTTGTCTGGGAAGATTCTTACTCTGTCATCAAAACCCAAATCAGTTATCACCTCATCCGTGACAATGGTGTTATCTATCGTCAGAGAGACTGGATCACACCTGTCTCAGCAGCACTTATGAGCCCTGGAGCCTGAATTCAAACACTTCACACACGATCATTGGTTGGCTGTAGACAAGACATAGGTCAAAACATGCTGGAGCTGCGGCAAGGTGCAGGGCAGACCGAGCTTCCTGCTGAGGTGATGTTACGTTATTCCAGGATCTGCAATTGCTGTCAGTATTATGCAGCTATTTTCCATAGTACTCATGAGGTACTGTCTCTATATTCACATGACCTTTTTTAGTTTATCACTGTTCACTGCTTTGATTTAAGTTTAGTTTTTAAAACACACACACACATTGACATAGGCTCCTAGGTGTGGTACAAAAGGGCTGACAGCCCATACTTGATCATGTGATCTGTGAAGAGAACATCTCTCTTTTGACACTTTTCAGAGGAAATGTGACTTCCTAACATCCCACCCCCAAACAACTGTCTTGTGCAAACTGTTATTAGCCCAATTTTACAGAAGAGAATGTCAAGGCATCTCTGCCCCCTGAGTTTGGTGAGCAGAGTGGGATACTTCCTTTTCTAATGTAAAATGTAATAATTAATTTAAAAGGACAAGCTAGTAAGTAAGACCAAATAAGTAAAAGTTAGATGAGGAGACAGAGGAGTCATACGTGGTGGTGCACATCTGTAATCCCAACATTCAGGAGGCAGAGGCAGGAAGCTCAGGATTTTAGGACATGCACCCATTAGATAAATGAAGAGCCTGTAGTCAGAAAGGCTTCCTTCTGCACCATGTAAATAAATGTCTGTGAGTGGTCTTCTATGACTCGGATAAGTGTCCCCCAAGGGCTTCTGTGCTAAAGCTGGACAGCTAGTCTGTGATGCTCTTGAGAGGTGATGGAGTCTTTAATAGAAGGGATATATCCAGGAAGCGACATCATGGGGATGCAATCTAGTACCACAAAGCAGATATGAAGAGGATGTTGGGAACCCAGTATCTTCTCCTCTATTCCTTGATAATGTGAGTGGCTCCATCACACAATCTCACCATGAGGTGAGACTCTTAAATCCAACAGGCTAGCCCACCAGAGACAGAAACCTCCAAAACTGTGAGCGAAAACACATTTCCCTTCTTAAAGTTGATTTTTCTCTGGTGTTTTTTTGTTTGTTTGTTTTGTTTTGTTTTGTTTTTACAGTAACAGAAAGCTCACTAATACAAGTTCACATGAATTCCAACCTTCCATTACTGAGAAAGATGAAGGCTGCCACTGAACAAGGGTAACTGTCTGATGTGGCAGATCCATCAGAGACACCTGAAGCACCCAGAAGGAGCGATTTGAGCCCTCCTGGCCGGCTGCATCTGGGACCAAGTTCTCATGATGTGCTTTCACTCTCAAAGCTCAAGCAGCAGTGAGTGAGCTGGTGAACCACATCCCAGGCTGCTGTGACAAAGCCTAGAAGTCAATGGCTTTGAAAGGAGAGATCTGGAAGTCAGAAGTAGGAAATGGAGGTGTGAAAAAAGAGTGTCCCCACCACAGGCTCAAAGAGGAATCTTCCCATGGCCCTTGGGGATCTAGTGTCCCCTGAAAGCCTGAGTCAGTGCCAGCACAGTTCCCGTGTCTGTCCCTGCCCTCACATCCCGTTCCCTCCACATGCTTTCATGTCATCGTCCTTTCATCTTATGGGTACCCTGACATTTTCATAGGACGCTAGTAAAATGGGACTAGGGGCTTCCCTACAACTTGGTTTTAGCCCAGTCTTCTGGTTTTCTTTTTTATTTGTAGTCCCTGCTCTTGATGACAGCACTTGCTGACACAGACTCACTCTGAGACCATCGTGATTTCAAGAGACGTAGCCCAAATGGCTGCTGGTGGCACTTTCTCTTCCTCCCTCTCACTTGGAATCCAAGTGGGATGTGCAATGCTGCAGGGCCTCTAAGTTATCAGAAGAATGATCTAGAGTATCGCAGGGCTGATGACCCAGAACCTGACAAGTGCCAGGCTGCAGAGCCAGCAGAACTCATGACAGATAGAAACTGCTTCCCACAGAGGTTCTGAAGAAGTGAGAAAGGCAAACCCTGGGTGCTGGAGCCAAGCTCACTTGTATTTTAAATAGCAGTAGAATGCCTTCCTCACGGGTGAGCCTTCTCATTGGTTTGTGTTCCCGGTTTTAATCTTTGGCATAGTCTTCACCCAGTAGCCATGACTTTGGCATGAGTAAAACCAAAATGCATAAGGTGCCATATATCATGTCAAGATATATTTATCATTTAACATGCTGCCTAAGCGTCATTTCTGTTGTTGTGATAAAATAGCCTGCCACGCCCCCAAAAGCCACTTAGGGGAGAAAGAGGCTTATTTCAGCTTACCGTGCCAAGTTAAAGTCAGTCATGGTGGGAACTCAAGGCGGGAATGGAGAGTAGCCCAGGTATACCCTTTCCTCAGTCAAGAGCAGACAGAAATGAAGGCAAGCTTGCCTGTCTGTGTTCTATTCCATTTCTCCCTTTTGCACAGTTCAGAACCCCTTATCTAGAGAATGGTACTGCCCATATGTCTTACTTAAGGTTTCTACTGCTAGGAGGAGACACCTTGACCACTGCAACTCTTACAAAGGAAAACATTTAACTGAGGCTGGCTTATAGCTTAGAGCTTTGATAGATTAGCATCATGATGGGAAACGTTGCAACACACAGGCAGATGTGGTGATGGATAGGAGCTAAGAGTTCTACACCTTGATGGGCAGGAAGAAGTGACTAGGAGCCACGTTGGGCAGAGCTTGAGCATATGAGACTCCAAAGCTCACCCCTCCAGTGACACACTTCCTCCAACAAGGCCACGCCTATTCTAATGAGGCTAAACCTCCTCATAGTACCACTCCCTGCAGGCTAAACATTCAAACACATAAGTCTACAGGGGCCATTCCTGTACAAACCACCACGACATATTCGTCAGGGTCTTCCTATAACAATTAACTTAATTAAGATAATCTCCTACAGACATATCATACGCCAACCTAGTTCCTCACTGAGGCTCTCTCCCTATGGGATTCTAGGGTATGTCAAGTTGACAAAACTACCCATCACATATTACCATATCGTTAATAGCACACCATAGAAATCACATATCATATGAAATCACATTCCTTTGCCTTGGGCCCATCCAGTCCCTCCTCACTTCAAAGTGGGTGATGTTTCAGATCATTGAGGAGGCTAAGGAGGCTTTTGAGGTTTAGTGTCCAGGAGAGCAGTGGCTTAGAGATCTCTTCCATATTTTACAAGCTTCATTCTGATTTGGACTCACTTCAGCATGCACACGCAGGAGGAATTCGTAAGGCATGCTTACAGCATCTTTGAGGTCAATACCCACAGGTCTATCTGGAAGTATATGCAGAACGGGCTGTGAAGAGGCTGCCCTGCACTCAAAAATACTGATCAATACTCAGGCTCAAACACTGACGTGGGAACATGAGGGAGCATTTATATTCAAACTGTGCTGTGTCCCCTTATGGAAAGTTCTTCCGTTCAGTCTCTTGCCTCAAATCCACCCATCAGATGGTGTTGCACAGGGGTGGCACCACAGGAACACAACTGTGTTAGGCTTTATCATTCTGTCATCTGTTCACACTTTAATCGCCAGAATCTTAGGGGTTAGCCTTTCAGACTATGATCCACAAATTGCTACATACTCTAAAAGTGATAGTCTTCCTAGTTAATGGATTAGGAAAAAAAAAGCAGTAAGATTCAACAAAACCTATGAATGGCTCCACTTACCAAGTCTTTAAAAATATTATTTTAAAAATAATGCACATATGTTGTGTGTAGCAGGAGTCTTCCTGTCTAATCTATTTAAATAGTAGTGCAGCAGGAGGCCTGTGATTGGACAGGGAAAAGGGAGGCAGAGCTAAAGAGTTGGGGAGACAGAGAGGACAGAAGAGAGGGGAAGGAGGAAACAAGATGGAGACGGACAAACAGGAAGATGCAGATTCTGTGTGGCATTAAATAGCCACAGGTAGATATGATATCATAAAGGATAGAATGATTGGGATAACTTGTCTAATTTAGGTGGGCAGCTTTTATCAACTGACTCTGAAATTATTATATTGGCATCTTGTGAATTAAGAATTTATTTACACTTAAATCTGACTGGTTAATTATAAGCTTCAGGAGTTTTGTTTTACTGGGTTACTGGAAGGTAGGACTGCCGACCACAGGGGGATTATGGCTGAAAGGGTATGGGCGGCACTGAGACAGCTCCCGGAAGCTGGAAAGATTGCATGGGGCTAGCCATGGAGGCAGCAGAGTTGGTGGGCTGAGAGTAGCTGGTTGGGGTGCAAGAAATTGGCGGTTCTTTTTTAATATTTCCTGCTACAGTTGTGCCCGTGAGAAAGTCTGAGAATATGTATGCAATGTCCTGGAGGCCAGAAAAAAAAAAAGGGCAATCAATCCCATGGAGCTGGGGTTACAGGCAGTTGCAAGCCACTTAGCATTCTGGGAACCCAACATGGGTCTTCTGGCAGAGCAGTACATGCTCTTAACCACTGACTTGTCTCTCTGGCTCCAACTCATCAAGTCTTAAAATTCCCACTGAAGAGCTGGGCATGGTGGCACACACCTTTAATCTCAGCACTTACGAGGTAGAGGCAGGCACGGCACGTCTCTGAGTTCAAGGCCAACCTGGTAGACAAAGTGAGTTCCAGGACAGCCAGGGCTACATAGAGAAACCCTGTCTCCAACAAACAAACAAACAAAACAAAAGACAAAAACAAAAGAATCTCCCTCTGAAGCATGAGTGATGGCAAGATTGGGACATCTTGCTCCTATTGATTGACAAAATTTCCAGATAGTCTTATTGAACAACGTAAATGCTGAGTTTCCACAAGAAGGAAAGTGCCGTCTTCATGTCCGTAACACTTGAGCATCTCTAGCAAATTACATGAAGACTACAGGCATTTCTGCTTTTTCATATCACTCAAAGGCCAGACAAGCAGCATGAAGAGGACACTCTCGAGAAAATCTTGCTTCCTTATCTTGCTTGGCTTTGGACAAACTCTATGGGATTATCTCTCACTGTGACTCCTATCCTTCAAATTTCAAAAAGTCATCTAGAATTATCTTTTAGTCTTGAAATTTGGTCTCAAAGGGCAACTGGATTATTTATGGTCTACTTGCTAATAAAACAAACAAACAAAAAACAACAAACAAATGGGGCTATGGAGATGGCTGAGTGCATAAAGCCACTTGTTTGGCAAGCCTAGCAATGTGAGGTTGATCCCCAGAACCCACATAAAACTGTATGGAGCTGGCGCTACAAAACTGCCCGTTGTCTTCCACGCTTGCACAGTTGCATGAATGATCCCCCCACTCCCCCAGACATCACATAAAACAAGACAAGAGATGCTGTAAATGAGCAAGTCTAAGGATGTTTGGGGACACAAGAAATGTTGTGTAAGGTCTCCCAGCTTTCTGAGGATAAGACAGGAGCACATGGGTGGGTGTGGTAATGGGCATCTGTAACTTTGGTGCTGGTGAGTGCCAAGACAGCTCTGGAGCTCAGTAGCCAACTAGTGTAGCCAACTGGAGAGCTTCAGGCTCACGGAGGAGAGATCCTACCTCAAAACGATGAGGCGGGAGCTACTGAGGACAATGCCTAATATCAACTTCCAGCCTCCACAAGTGCATTTACACAGTGCATGTCCACACGTATAGGCAGATGCACAAATATACACACACATGCAATCACACACTCATATGCCCAAATTTCTTCTTTAAGGAGAGGCAGAAGGGGTTAATCCTTGCTTCCACTGAGTGCCTTCAATGCTAGAATACTAGAACGAAGAAGGAGAAGCTACCCCTTTCTTGGACAGGCTGCTCTCCCAGACATCTCTCTGAATAGCTCTCTGTATGTGCACCAGCTTGCTGCGTGTGCATGATTCTCCGTCCCGGTCATTAAAGCCATCTCTAACCATCCCAAATGTAGCAGTTGAAATGGAAGACAGTTAGCTTCATGAAAAGCCTGATCTCTGGGCTCAGGGTGGATGGATGACTGACAGGTGATTTTGTAGAGTGTCTTCATGGTAGAGCTTATCACTATCAGAGAGAGAGGAGGCCCTCGAGATGGAATTAAATAAATAAGGTGTTTGACCGGGCTGCAATGAAAACAAGAAACACATCAATTTAAAACAAACAAAATGCCTAATGAAGCCACGAGCTCTGAGTCCAGGGTTATTCCTTATGATTCATTAAGTAGCTCATAAGACCAAGTGCCTGGAGCACACTCTCCTGGGAGAGAGGTGCTCAGGAAATGGTCTGATGAGGAGGAGTTAGAGCTAGGTCTGGTAGAACAGGCCTGTCAGTTCAGTTCTTTATGGGCATGAGGCAGGAGGATCACAAAATCAAGGCTAGCCTGGGCTACAAGGTGAAACACTGTCTCAAAACTGCAAAGACGTAACTCAGAGGTGGAGAACTTGTCAAACATGTACAGAGCCTGCTGTGCTCCATCCCCAGGACTCCGAGAAGAAAGCAAGCCAACCAGGACATGGAGAAGGTCCATTCCCAACGCCATGTCGCGTCTCTAGTACTGTCCTTGTCCCCAAACTGCTGTTACCCATAGGTCCATAGACTTCCCGTGAGTTATGCCTGCTCCGTAAGCCCTAGCCCCAATGGCCCCAGATCCACAGGCCCCCGAGGCTGCCGAACATCTGTGATCGCCACTTAACTGAAATGAGTTAATCTTGTTTTCCAGATGAGCTGGTGCCATGTCTCCTGCAGGCTGTGATTCCAGAATGAACGCTCTGTATGGACAGGAGGGCTGGGAGCTCTTCCCAGTCCCACTTCACACATACGAGCCGCCAGATTCTCCATCCTCAGGCTTGCCAGTGTGTGATGAAGTTGGAGACTGAGGGGAGCAGGGGGTTTTCCGACTGAAAATTCACTGAGATGATGTCACTCTGTGAGAGCCCGGGGCCAGTTCACTTTCAGGTGGAAACACAGCTTAAACGGGTGGAAACGGCCCTGTTGGTTTGTTTGGATTTGCTCTTAAAACACATCAGTCAGGAAACAGTTGCATAGGTTCTGGGACAAGATGCTGGGGGTGTTTTTGTTTGTTTGAATTAGACCAATGCTTGGGTTTCTTGACTCAAGGAGCCTCGTGCCTCCTTGGGTGGCTGTAAATACTTTATTTCATTAGGACAAACAAAACAAAAAACATGTTTTATGCTCAGTGGGGAAGTAAGTACGCTTGCTGTTCTTCCTAGAGAATCCATGTTTAGTTCCCAGCACCCCTCCACAGGCTTCGTGTGACTACCTGTAACTCCAGCTCCAGGAGTCTCTCGTCTTTTACTGACTTCCACACACATATAGCAAGTGCACTGATGCTCGAACACAAGCAAATAAAAATAAATCTTAGAAGAAAAACCCTTGTGCACGAAGTGGTGGTTTGTGCCTGTGTGTAATGCCAGCATGCGAGAGGATTGTTACTTCTAAGTAACCGGACAAAGTTCCAGTTCCAAGGAACCTGGAAAGAAAATGGGAGAAGAGGAGGAAGAAAAGGAGGAGGAGGGAATGGAGGAGGAAGAGGGAGGAGGGAGAAGGAAGAGGAGAAGCAGGAATGAGGGAGGCAGACAAGAAGGGAGGAGGAGGGAGAAGGAAGAGGGAGGAGGAAGAGAAGGAAGGGAGGGATGGAGAAATGGAAGGAGGGAAGAGAATGGACCAGTAAATAGAGCAGGAGAGGCTGGGGGAAGGAGAGGGGAAGAGACAGGAGGAAAGGAGACCAGAGAGGAGGAGAGAAAGAAAGAAAGCTGTCCCCAGAGGCACAGAAGTGGGTGCTTCCTGCCTTTATAGAGGACTTAAGCGAGTTATTTAACATCTTTTTTTTTCCCCCGAGACAGGGCTTCTCTGTATAGCCCTGGCTGTCCTGGAACTCACTCTGTAGACCAGGCTGGCCTTGAACTCAGAAATCCACCTGCCTCTGCCTCCCAAGTGCTGGGATTACAGGCATGCGCCACCACTGACCGGCTTTTATTTAACATCTTTGAGTCCTGGCTTTTTGTTTGTTTTGTATATTTGTTTCTGCCGATCTGGAAAGAAGAAATAGTCTGAATTAACATTCCTTTCCGGCTACGGGCCTGCCGGATGGCACCAAGACAGACCTACAGACAGGGTTGGGACATAGAAACCAACACCACACACCAGGGCCAGAGCTAGCAAACGCAAACACGGGATGCCCAGGTAGACCTGAATATCTCCCAGATGACAAATAATGTATTGGTATAAATATATCCCATGCAACTGTTTTTAAAGTACCTGTCTGTTGGGGTTTTGTCTAAGCTCCACCCCACACCTACCTGGCAATGGCCAGGTATGCCCCGCCCCAGAGATCTGGCCCACTATAAGAGGGGCTACTTGCTCCTCCTCTCCCTTCTTTGCTCTCCGCTCTCCCACATACTCTTAGCTCTCTGCCCCTGGGGCTCTCCCCCCCTCCACGTGGTCATGGCCGGCCTCCACTCTCTCTCTCTCTCTCTCTCTCTCTCTCTCTCTCTCTCTCTCTCTCTCTCACTAACTCCTATCCCCTATTCTAAATAAACTCTATTCTATACCATGTCTGTGTGTGTGTGGTCCCTCAGGGGCAGAGGTGCCCAGGCAACGGCCCGCCTGGACACCTTCCCCCACGCCGCCTAGCCACACTCACCTAACCCCTATACTCCCCCCTTTAAGCCTCATCATCCTGCTGACTCCTTCATTGGTGCCTGCTGAATCCTTCATTGGAGGAGTGACATATTTGACCCTGACAGCTTCAACTACAGGAACTGAGGTCAGAAGGCCTAAGCCAGAATACTATTTACTAGCTCTGTGTCTTCGGGACAGACGTCTTTGTTGGATGCTCAGTCTCTTCCTTTATGAAGCGGTAAAAATAACTGGTGCTTAATTCATACGGCTGCTTGAGGCTTGAAGAAGACAGGCGTGGGTGCTGTCTCTAATCCGTAAAGTGCCAGTTGCTTACTTACTGCTTTGCTCCTTAATCTACAGATTAAGTGGTCGGAGGAGAAGACAAACAAACAGATGCCCTGCTCATCCAGGTCACCCCTCTCATTTCATGGGGCGATGACACGAAGTCAAAGGCTCCCACTATGTCGGTTGTCTTGGGTAGGGATCCTGGGTTGTTTCCCTTTGTTTGGCTTTGTGTTGGTTGGTCCTGAGGGAGGATCTCACTACGTAGCCATGCCTGGCTTAGAATTTACCACAGAGACCAGGCTGGCCTTCAGCCCACAGAGATCTGCCTGCCTCCTTCTACCTCCTGAGTGCCTCAATGAAAGAAAAGCCTGTAAGAGCCTGTGACTGTTTTAATTGTCAACTAGACACAAAGCAGAATCCCCTTGGAGAAGAGTATCAGAGGAAAGCCATCTACATCAGGTTGTCCTGCGGGTGTGTTTTCATGTGAGGGGGGAGATAGTCTTGAGTTTGTTAACTGATGCAACTTAGACCCAGCCTAAAGTAGGTTCTAAATTGTATAGACATCTAGAAAGTGAGTTTCTCGGCGTGGTGGTGCACACCTTTAGTCCTAGCACTCAGGAGGCAGAGGCAGGCAAATATCAGAGTTCGAGACCAGCCTGGTCACAGAGTGAATCTGAGGGGAGCCAGGGCTACAAGGAGAAAGGCGGTCTCAAAAACAAACAAACAAATAAACAAACAAAAAGGAGGAGGAAGAGGAGGAGGGAGAGAAAGAGGAAAAGGAAGAAGAGAAAGATGAGAAGGAGGGAGAGGAAGAGGAGGAGAAAAATGAAAGGAAGGAAGGAAGGGAGGGAGGAAGGAAGGAAGGAAGGAAGGAAGGAAGGAAGGAAGGAAGGAAATGAGTTGGGCATTAGTGTGTCTTTATTCTCTCTGGTTTTGAGTATGGATGCATGTAACCGGCTGCCTTGACTTTGACCTCCCTGTAATAATGAACCTGGAATTATAAGACAAATGCTTTTCTCTCTTAAGTTGCTTTCATGGGGATATTTTATCACAGTATCAGAAATGGATGCCTTCCTCCTTGGAGGCCAGGGGGCATCTCCCCAGTCCAACAGGAATCACTGGAACGGAGCACAGCCCCACACCTGACAGAACCTCGGTTCCTTTCAACTATGACCATGGGGAAGGAGGCCCCTGGGTATGACACCAAGGGACTCACTCTGGAGCAGATGGTACCCAAAGGCAAGCATCCCTGCTGTCAGTCACTGCTTGAGAAGAACGTGCTTGTCTGCGTTGCTATTATGGCCTGGTCTTGAAGGTAGAGATTATTATCTAAGGCAGGTTATCATCTGGAGGCTCCAGATACTTCCATCTCCAAGATTTTTATATGGTCAGGGCATGGCCCCAAGAAATACCAGCTTGTGAATCCTGGCCTTACCACAGCTTACCTCCCTGAACCATAGTTTACGAGACCCTCCAGATATCACAGTGACATTACAGAAGCTGCCCCTCATTAGCCTCTACATCAGCTTACAGACTCCAAGAGGTGGATGCTGACCCTGTTTTCTTAAGGTAAGAACGAACTCTAATGAGGCTCTTAATTATTCCAGGTGAACCTGGCACGGCTCTGTTCTTGGACTTGTTTCTTCCTCTGTAGTTATAAAAGGCGGATGGCAGGCTGTCGTGGAGGAGGTGAGCAGAACAGCAGCCACAGGTGATTCTGAGCATCCAGACCCCTATTGTTGAGTGGCTATGTGATGGGCCAGACGAGCGAGCTGATGCCTAGACTTTGCCAAAACAGTCAACACTCAGGAGTGGCCCAAAGAGCCCAGGAGATGTCTGCTCCCTGGATAGGGTGTGGAGGGTGTGTGTGTGTGTGTGTGTGTGTGTGTGTGAGTTTTCATAGGGATTTATACAAGTCCCATGGTTCACAACTTTAGCTTCTTCCAAGTACGCAAATGAAAATGTCAAGAAAGAGAAATAAAAAGCTTCAAAAGGAAGAGTTAGAACCCAAGAAGCTCTGATGTATATCATGGGCACACACATGGTGCATATACATATACTGAATATAAGACAATAAAAATTAATCATTTTTACAAATGTATTTTGGTACCAGGTATGGTAGGTGGTGCATGCCTTTAGTCATAGCCCTTAGGAGACAGAGGGAGGTGTGTCTCTGTGAGTTCTAGGCCAGCCTGGTCTACAGAGTGAGTTCAAGGACAGAACCAGAATTACACAGTGAGAACCTATCTCAGAACAAACAAACAAACAAACAAATGCCCAGTTTTTCGGGGACTGCAAAGGACCTCAGCAATAACAATTTCTACCCAAGCATGAAGACCTGAGTTCCAATTCCCTCCCTCCACCTAAAAACCCAAGCATCTGAGTCGGTAATTCCAACACTGTAGGGAATAGAGACAGGAGAATCCCTGTGGCCCACTGTCCACATGTTGATGAAGAGAACCTATCACAGGGAGCAAGGTGGAGAATGATGTCTTCTGCTGGATTTACCCTTGTTCAAACACCTCACTCACACAACACCACACACACACACAACACCACAACACCACACACACACACACACAAAACACAGTTTATTTTATAGGAGACCGATGAAGAACCAACTGTGCTAACAAGACAAGCTTTTTAAAAAAAAAATATATTCTTATATATAAAGATTGGTCAGGTTTATGATCAAAATGAATAAATGCCGCAAATGGCAAGTGTTCCTTCATCAGGATGCACTACTGCCACCTGGTGGTGATATACCAGAATTGCAAGAATAGGGCCTTCTCAAATTTGAAGCACATAAAAGTAACACCCAGGGCTAGTATTTGTGGCATTATGCAAGGTCCTTACAAGGAAGGAGCTGAAGTAAATTACACAAATAAATATTCATGTGTTCTTCATGGATGATCCCAGACAATATCACTCCCCAAACTCCTTTTCTGTTATTTAAGTGTTTGTTTCATGAAACTCTCCCAAGAAGTTGTAAACTATACAATACCAGTGCTTCTTGGGTTACAAATTCATAAGGAGTGGAGCCATCTGATTGACAGATGACAAACTACAGACGAACAGCAACAGTCCTAGCTTGGGACACGGCTCATTTGCATAGCCACACCCATCCCCTCCCCTCCCCCCCCAATCCCGTTGCCTCTTTTAAGCTTTGGGAGTTTTTTGATTGTTTTGTTTTTGTTTGTTTCATTTTTTATTTGTTTGCTTGTTGTGTTTTTTCATATAGAGCATGTTTGTCAGCTAGCACCAGAAGCAATGGTGGATTTAAAGTAATGGGCAGGGCCATGTCTAATAAATTTAAATAATACATATAGAGGAAACACACATACATGTTTAGAGGCAGGTCAACTGAATGCAAATCCAAGAAAAATCACAGGCTTTTCTCTACACAGAGAAGCACTCCTGTGCTGGAGGGAGTAAGGGACTCTGTCAACCTGTCAGCTGACTCGTCAGCATGCAAAAGTGACCTTAGCATCCATGCTGTGCTTCTAAGTCACAGGAGAATGAACTGGAAGAATACAGCTAGTTTGGGGGAGGGGAGGAGTTCCCATTTAAAAAAAAAAAGACAAAAACAAAACAAAACGCTGGGCAGGTTGTGTTTTAGAGGAAGAAGAAGCCATTTAAAAGCCAAATAAAAGAATCGGTGCAGGCTGCAAAAGAAGGCACACAATGTCACCGCTCTGCTCTGAACTTGCTCGGGCTTGGTTGATTTTCCAAGTTAATGCACTAGTGGTCGGGCCTGAAAGGGAAAAGTCAATGGGGAAAAAATAAACAGAGCGTTTGCAGACCTCACCCTGCAGCCTCTCAGACTGCCTGCTTACCATTGCCCTGTTTTAGGATGTCATAATCACTCTCCCGGCAAAGATACCCTTCCTGCAGCAGTGGACCAAGAATGCATGACTAATTTTAACCACTTGTGCGCATCTCCCGATGGAAACTTCACATGGTTTCTATGGATTAGAGGCCTGTCATCCATTCGGAGAGCAGCAACAGATACTAAGGAGTTGAGCTGCTCCTCACATTGGCCCTTATGTCTGATGAGTCGCTGAGGAACTCTCAGCGACTGTTACCCTTTGCAGGTGCTGTGTCTCCAGAGTAATGGGTATGAAAGGCAAAATGACAACTGGAGCGATGTCTCAGTGGTTAAGAGCACGTACTGTTCTTTCAGAAAGCCCATGGTTGGTTCCTGACACCCTGTGAGGTAGCTCGCAACTGTCTGTACCTCAGCTCCAAGAAACCTCTGCTGGTCTCTTCGGGTACTGCACTCAGATGTACATACTTGCACACAGAGACACATACACCCACGCACATACCTACCTGTACGTGTAATTACACATAAAAATAAATCTAAAAGGAAAGGTGAAGATAACAGAGTGCAGACTTGTGAGAGAGAAGGAAGATGGGTGGTGAGCTAGCATTTTAACCCTCACAGAGGATTACCACAGAGAGAGATGAAGTTGTGATGAGTTGCCCTGTGTGGTATCCGCCATTTCCAGGTTCAGATCATCCGACGCAAAGGAGGAAAGTGATGGATCCAACACAGACAGACACAGAGGCTCAAAGAGGTCAGCTTACTGCCCCCAAAGCAACAGCTGCCTGTGCTTCAACATAAACAGACACATCTCAGACTGCTCCTTCCTACCATAGGCTGAGACGTATCTTGTGAGCTGAGACAGGTGGCTGGTAACTTCAGGACCAGGTTCACAATAGGATGGCTTGTGGCGATGTATATACAATACAATAGCATGGGATGACCTTTTTTTGCCACAAGAAGCATATACCAATAAACGGCTCAAATGGAAAATACCTGTACCACATTAAAAAAAAAAAGTTAAAAAAAAAAAGAAAACCCTCCTCTCCACTGAGATTAAGGTTGTCATGGAAAGTCACTGGGCGTGGCCTAGGCATGGTCAGCATCCCGCCCAAAACACAGAACATAAAGAGTGCAGGTCCAAGTCAGTGAGGTGATTATATACAGATGTTAGGGTTTTTATTTCCTTCCTTTTTCCTTTCCTTCCTTCCTAATTACAAACATATTTGGAATTTATTAATATTCTATTTTCCCTTTTCTCTTTGTTTCTTGCTTTCCTTTATTATCACTTATTATTATTCCCTTAATAGTGTTGTTGTTGTTGTTATCATTATTACTGTTATCATTATCAATATTTATGTGTGCTTGTGTGACTGTGTGCCAGACAAATGTACTTGCCCTTGGAGGACAGAGGAGGGCGCTGGAGTCCCTGGAACTGGGGTTGCGAGCTGCCTGGCTAGGTGCTGGGAACGGAACATGGATCCTCTGTAAGAGCCCCAGGTTCTCCTAAGCAAGGAACCATCTTTCTAGCCCCTGTTTTATTTGGTAGCTCTCTTTTGTGACTGACTCCTGGCTCCCATTTTGTCAGTGATGGTCACAGGAGAGGTTGGGGTGAAGCGGAAGTTCTGGAGGTGACAACGTAGTAAATTGGTCGCTCCAGTCACTTGGAGCAGTTAGAATACAGGGGAGGAGGGCAGAGACAGACTTTGTACACAGGAGCTGGGAAGAGAAGACTGAAATCTAATACAGCGTCTTCCACCTCACCTCTTCACAGGATTTTGGTTTTGGTCCCAGGTTTGGCTAAGGTCAGGGTGTCTGCTCTTGGTCTAGCATCCTGTCCCCCAGAAAGCACTCTCAGATCCCAGCAATATCGCACGGTCTTACTCTTTTTTTTTTTTTTTCCTTTCTGGAGGGAGCAGCAGGGGGATGTTGAGGCAGGGTTTCTCTGGATAACCCTGGCTGTCTTGCCTCAAACTTGGAGATCTGCCTGTCTCTGTGAGGACTGGGACAAAGGGTGTGCAGCACACTGCCAGGCTGGGGGGGTATTACTCTTTAGGAGGAGTCCTTCAGAGAAGAAGCAGAGTAGTTGTTGGCAGGGCAGGGCTGCTGCAGGGCCTGAGGTTGTCTTTGAAGATAGACCCAGACCCAAGTGTGAGGGCTTGGGAGACTGGGCTAGGGTGAATCCTGGGAGGAAAGAGAGGAAGAAGGGGAGGGGAGAGGGAAAGGGGAGGGGAGGGGAAAAGAGGAGGGGAGGGGAGGAGAAGGGAGAAAGGGAGTGAAGGGGGAGAAGGAGAGGGGGAGGGGGAGGAAAGGGGAGAGGGAAAAGGGAGGGGGAGAGGGAGAGGGAGAAGGGGAGGGGGAGGGGGAAAGGGGAGGGAGCAGGGTAGGAGGAAAGGAAGAGGAGAAAGGGAGGGGAAGAAGGGGGAGGAGGAGAGGGAGAGGCAGAGGAAGAAGGGAGAGGGAAGGAGAGAGAAGAGAGGAAGAAAGGGGAGGGGGAAGGGGAGGAGGAAGGGGAGACGGAGGGGGAGGGAGGGGGAGGGAGGGGGAGAGGGAGAGGGAGAGGGAGAGGGAGGGAAGAGTTCTGCGTCTCTGGGTCAATGTCCCGGCAGTGTCCCAGTGCAGAGGCATACAGCTCTTCTCTGACAGGCTCTGTACCCTCAATCCCAGCTCTTCCTGAACCTTTTATAAGGCTCCTGTCTGGCAGGAATGAACATATTCTTTGGACACCCCCTCTCCAAAGTAGGATTTCTCCAGTAATCTCCACCTGGGAAATGAAAAGCCTGCAGGCTTGAGGGCAGCCAGAGGAGGAACCTGTCCACCAGGAAAGATTTAAGGTCTCTTTTAATCTTGCAGGAGAGACATAGGGCTGAGCCTCTGTGGAGGAAGATGGCCTCAAACCTAGGGACGAGGCTGACCTACTGGTTTAGGACCCAGGGTCCCCAAGCGGTGCAGTGAGAAAGATGGAGGGAACAAGGAGAAGTGGGAAGAAGTGGGTGGAGAGAGACTTGTGGGTAGTGTAGAGAAGAAAGTTTGGGGAATGGAGGGAAGAGTTGAGGGCGAATCTCACTGCCTCTCCCTGCCTCCTCCCATCTACCAGAGGACGGCTCTACAAGAAGATGACTAAATATTTGCCGGTCACTGGATCCACATAGAACAGCTTTCCATTCCCGGTGTGGTTCCTTCTTCCACAGCCCACAGGTGAGAATGCCACCTTATCTTTACTGCTTTTTGAGATAAGGAAGCTCAGAATCCGGGAGGCTGAACCACTTGCCTAAGGTCACACAAGTATACCTAGCAAACCCTCGATTCAAACCAAGGCAGCCTGGGCTCCAAGCCCTATCAGTTCAGAACAATAGGTGTTCTCCTGCGCATTCCACTGAAGCCCCTTAGATCATGCCTGTGTCCTGACCTCTGCCTTGGGAGATGCTTTTTCATAGTCGATTGGGGTCGATGTTCAAAAAGTTTCGATCCTCTGCATGCTAAGCTGTTTATTTTCTTCCATTAAACAGAGATCACCCACTTAATACTCATTAAGCATCCATCCTAGCGGGGAGGTGGGCACACTTCTAATCCCAGCATGCTGGAGGCAGATACGCATGGAGCTCCGGGTCCGAGGCCAGCCTGGTCTACAGAGTGAGTTCCAAGACAGCCAGGGCTACACAGAGAAACCCTGATTGGAAAAACAAAAACTGGGTATGGTAGTGTACACCTTTAATCCCAGCGTTTGGGAGGCAGAAGCAGGTGGATCTCTGTGAGTTTAAGGTCAGCCCCAGTTTACCAATCACGTCCGGGACAGTCAGGGTTGGTTAGATGGAGAAACTCTTGTCTGAAAACACCCCTTACTCTAAACAAACAATAACCAAACCCAACAACAACAACAACCAGAGACAAAAAAACACCCAAAACCCACCCACACTATAGTGACATCTGTGATTGCTTGAATATGTTTAGCCCAGGGAGTGATGCTGTTAGGAGGTGTGGTCTTGTTGGAGGTGTGGCCTTGTTGGAGGTGTGGCCTTGTTGGAGGTGTGGCCTTGTTGTCACGGTAGGGGCGGGCTTTGCAATCCTGCCCAGTGAGGAAGACATTCATCCTGGCTGCGTTCAGATCAAGATCTAGAACTCCCCACTCCTCCAGCGCAGTGTCTGCATGGATGCTGCCATGCTTCCTGCCTTGATGATAAGGACTGCACCTCCTCAGAACCTGCAAGCCAGCCCTAATCCTACGTTTGCTTTTATAGGGGTTCCTTGGTCATGGGATATATTCACAGCAATGGAAACCCTCGCTAAGGCGCCATCCGATGGAGCTTCTAGTTCTTTCAACTATGGCTAGTGTGACCACGGGAGGGCTGTGGCCAGACCACTGGGGAGCTCAGCAATGTCACAAGAACCACTGCGGTGATAAGATGCGGTGGCGCCTATGTTGGCACAGTGAGGTACTGTATCAGAACAGAGGGTAGACCTTGCATGCTGATGCGGCGCCATCCACTCCCTGGGTTCAGTGCTAAAGAGTTTGTCGACTATATAGTCCACACTATAAACTGGAGTGCACTTGACTGTGCATCTTACCTGTACACACACACACACACACACACACACACAAATGTATGTGCTAAAGCCGACATGGAAGTACCTAGAACTTAAGGGTAGGGTGTCCTCACTCATGGGAAGAGGTAAAAGAAGTTGGCCTCTGTCTCTTCATCCATCCAAAAAGGACGCAGCAAAGACGTGGCTCTCTGTGAGCACGGACACAGCCACATGGTAACTCTAATCGAGGGCCCGGTTTCTGGAGGTGTGAGGAAGTAATCAGAGGTTGCCCTGCAGTGCATGCAGACCGAGCCAAGACGGGGTTTCTCAGGGAAGGAACCCTGGGATCTCGGCTCTGGTTTCTTGCCTGCTGCGTCTCAAAGCCTCCCTGCTTCAGGAGCCCCTGAAGGGGCTTCTTAACACGCAGTGTAGGTGAGCTCTAGAATGCTCATCTCTAAGAACACCTCAGGTAACCCAATCACAAAACAACACACGTGGTATGAACTCACTGGTAAGTGGATATTAGCCCAAAAGCTCGGAATACCCAAGATACAACTCACAGACCACATGAAGCTCAAGAAGGAAGACCAAAATGTGGATACTTTGGTCCTTCTTAGAAGGTAGATCAAAATTCCCATGGCTCACAGCCAACCAATAGACTGAGCTTAGGGTCTCCAATGGAGGAGCTAGAGAAAGGACCCAAGGAGCTGAAGAGGTTTACAGCCCCATAGGAGGAACAATAATATGTACCAACCAGTACCCCCAGAGCTCCCAGGGGCTAAACCACCAACCAAAAAGTGCACATGGAGGGACCCATGGCTCCAGCTACATATGTAGCAGAGGATGTCCTTTTCAGACATCAATGAGAGGAGAGGCCATTGTTTCTGTAAAGGCTCGATGCCCCAGTGTAGGAGAACGCCAGGTCAGGAAAGTGGGAGGGGGGAGTTTGGTAAGCAGGGGGGATGGAATGGGGTTTTTGGACGGGGGTAACAAGGAAAGGGGATAGTATTTGAAATGTAAATAAAGCAAATAGCTAATAAAATAAAAAAAAATTTAAAAAATTGAACTCCTCAGGTAATGGAGATGTTGCTATCTGAGAGCCCACCTTGAGAACACCTGGGCTAATCCCCCAGAGCCCCTGGAAGGGGCGCAGCTCCCCACTTCCACGGTGTGTTTGATGTATACTTGTGGGCATTCAGATGTTTGATTCTCGGTCAGGGCTCCACCGATGGCTTTACGTTCTGCCATCTGTGAGGCTGCAGCGGTGTGCTGTCATGGGCACCAAAGCCCTAACTCACCTGGTGCTAGCCTCTCTCACTCCCAACCTGATCCCTCATTCCTTTGATCCACCTGAACTTTGCACCTCCGGCTTAGAAAGTGTTTTCTTTTCTGATGTGACCTTGGCTGCCATCCACGAGGGCTTCACCTCCCCAGCCTGGCTCTGCCCACCTCTGATCTAGCCCCCTGAACCTTCCTTGGCAGACAGCAGTCCCCCAGGTGGGATGCGTGTGAAACTATCTGATGAAGTCAGCTAAACTCCCCATAACCTACCTCTGCTCTGAAAGACAGGCAACTCCTGCCCCCTAAAGAAGGGCATCTGTGCGCCCCGACTCATGTCACCCAGATGCAGCAGACGTGACAAGATGGGTAGACACTCAGGCAATGACTCTCTGATGTCCTGTTTCCTTCTTGTAGAATGAGGGAGGAACAAGAACGAATTTAAGTTGCCAGGCTATAGGAGTGAACCTGCTATCATTCAGTAAATAGACAGAGCATCAAACTGCCATTTGAATCTGTTTCTCTAACCCTAAGTGAGTGCAGCTCTCAGACCAAATCAGGAAATTTTCTTGGCCGACGGTAAAAGAAAAAAAAATAAAAATCACAATCAGTCAATGTACAGAGAACAGAGTCAGCAATAAGCAGCCAAATGAGGCATCCTGTGGGCTCTTCCTGAGGTTGGGGGCCATGGGGGAGGAGGGGACAGAGTCAGGCAGCAGTCAGGGAAGACCTAGCAAACGGAGACTTCTGGACTGACCCATGAACTCACTGGCTCTGTGGCTGCCCGCACAAGATCAAGCCCCACAACATTTTATTATGTAATAAGATGGGGTTCATAAGCTCCCCCACTCAGAACCTAGAAGACAAGAGTTGAAGGCTTCCAGAAAGGTAGAGTCAGTTTCTTTAAGAATGAGGCTCTTGGTGGGTCAATGGTAGTCCAGTGGATGGCTCCAGACCCGGAAATATATGGGCAGCACAAACTGTGGAGTGGATGGGCTACTAAATAAATTAAGAAAAGATGACACAAAATTGATGGGGGGTGGGGAGGTGGGGGTGGACCTTCGAGGAATTAGTGGGAGGAGGTGGGTTAATATGATAAAAAATACACTGTGTGAAGTTCCCAAAGAGTTAATAAAATAGGGGCTGGAGAAATGGCTCAGAGGTTAAGAGCACTGACTGCTCTTCCGAAGGTCCTGAGTTCAAATCCCAGCAACCACATGGTGGCTCACAATCATCTGTAACGAGAGCTGACGTCTTCTTCTGGTGTTTCTGAAGACAGCTACAGTGTATTTACAAATAATAAGTAAATAAATCATTAAAAATAAGAGTTAATAAAGTATTTAAAGCAAAACAAGGAAGGAAGGAAGAGAAAGAGAAAGAGAAGGAGAAAGAGAAAAAAAAGAAAAAGAAAAAGGGCGTGGGAGCAGGAGGGAGTCTTTGTTTCCTAGGTCCTAGAACATAGGAATGTCTGTGAATATAAATATCATAATGCTAATACTGTAAGAATAATAAAACGGAATGGATACTAGCAGGGCTTTCAAAGCCTAACAGTAGTTTTGACAACAAATATTCATATTTCATCTGAAACTTGTGAAACCTCTGCCTGTAATCCCACGAGCGGCAACACGGTAAATGAAAGCAGCAGGCAGTCGAGATTAATAATATTCTGTCTTACATCCGAAGAGCGTTTGAAAGACGAGGGAGGCTTGCTTTATCTATTCCCTGTCTTAATGGTCCTCATATTGAGACAGACTGAAGCCGCGGAGTCGGGCTGGGAAATAGTCGTAGTTGTTTTATTAATTTATGGGAAAGTGAAGGATCCACCTCGAGGCTTAAGTGGGTCATTCTGAAACCGTGAGGAGTGAGTGATGTGAGGAGACACAGGTGGGAAACGTGCTGTGTGACCCTGGGCTCAGGTTGGGACCGAGAGAGTGTCTCCAGTATGCTACAAGGGTCCACAGTCTAACAAGGCACTCTTAGGAGAAAAAAGCAACCTGTTCTCGGCTGGATTCTGCCATATGCTTCTATCTTGCCACCGTCTAGAAAGGCCATGTCAGTAATCCCTGGTACTTAAGTGGCCAAGCAGGATGTGTTTGTTGGTTAATGGGAATCAATGGGCTGGATTTCCTTTTCTTTTAGTGTTCCATGTGTATACCGCGATGACTGCAATCAAAGAGAAAGCGGGATGTGTGGGCATGCCCAGAATTCCCAATAACACAGTGGCAGAGCAACGGAGAACACAGCTGACACGCTGTCTGGCATTTCTCTGCAAAGACATGCTTTTGCCTAGACTAAGTGAAGGGCCTTGTTCTTTTGCAAAGTGCCCACTTTGCTAGGCATGTGGTTTTTTTTCTCCTTTTTTTTGTGTGTGAATGCAGACACAAAGAAGACAAAATGACATTTAGAGTTTGGGCACAGAATCACGTATGTCCTCTAGGGCATAGGATTAACTCTAGCCCTAAGTCACAATCTTCTTATTTCTCAAGTCTGTAAACTCTAATGGATTGGTAGTATTATATGATGTCTTAAACCATAGATGAAGTTCTACCTTCCTATTTATTTATTTTTTTTCAAGACAGAATTTCACTGTGTAGCCTTGACTGTCCTGGAACTCTATAGACCAGGCTAGCCTCGAACCCACAGAGATCCACCAGTCTTTGGCTCCCAAGTGCTGGGATTAAAGGCATGTGCCACTACCACCTGGCATGTCCTTTCCTTTCTGTAGCTGTGATAAAACATCACGCTCAAAAGCTACTTGGGGGAGGAAGGAGTTTATTTGCCTTGCACTTCTAGGTCCCAGGCATCACTGAGTGGGCAGCAAGGCAGGATACTCAAGCAGCTGCCCACAGTGACATCCACAGTCAAGAGACAAGAAGACCAAATGCACTCTGGCTGCCTTCGATTTTACACAGTTTAGGGACGGCCCGTGAGATGGCACTGCCCGTGAGATGGCACTGCCCACAAATAGGCTGGGTCCTTCTACATCATCAGGTGACGATAGGGATGCTTCCCTCAAACACATGCGCAGGCCACGTTGGCGGTTAAAACTAAACAGTACAAAGAGGATCTTCAGGAGTGAGAAGGTTAGAATTCTGTCTCTGACAGAAGCATCAAGCAAGGGTAGTTATGCTTAACTTTAGGGGCCCAGATAAGTCTATATGATTGTGGACTGCCTTATTCTTTACATAGTAAATAGCCCAACATTGTCCGACAAAATTTGATAATAATGGCCTGCCACTTCTTTTACCAAAGCCACCTCCACATCCTGCTAGATACCACCCAGGAAGCCAAGTCTCTGCTATCCTCCGATCCCACTATTCCAACTCCTACTGCGTTCTGTATACATTTTAAACAAAGACAAGTAAGTACAAGTAAGTACTCCTATTGTAGTAGGTAAGTGTCGCCGCGGCTGGAGATTGTTTAGAAGGAAATAGAAGCTGGAACACTGGAGTATAGTGGAGATGACAAGTGGAGCCATTGCACCATGAAGTTGAGAAGACATGAAAGGACAAACTGGACAATGAGCAGGAAATGACATGCTGCAAGGGACCTGAAGGGAAAGACAGTGGCCCGAAGACCTACTGCAGTGACGGGCCTGACTGCCAGGAAGTATGGTCTTCCTGGGGTTGAAGCCCCCACTGCACAGGTAGGAATCCATGCCTAAGACTGTGACCACAGTCAAAACCCTATGTCCAAGAAGGTCTTAGTCTCCAGAGGGAGACTTAACTACCATTGTTCAGCTAGAACAAAAGAAATGGCACCAAACTGCTTCTATGTGCCTATGTTCACAGGCAAATGCTATATCCAGCTTCAGTGAGAGACACTTCTCATTGCAATGAACTGTGTTGAATGCAGACTCTTAGCTAGCTACCCAAGGCGTTGAGAAGAAGCGGTGGTTGAATGTTGAGCCCTCAATAGAACACCCATACCACCCCTCTGAGGCTCAGAGAATATAGAGGAAGAAGAGCTAGAAAGAAGGCAAGAGCCGGAAGCTAGGGAGAAAGGCTGTGAAGTGTTGCCCCCGGGGCATACACAGCCTTAGCAGTCTTGATCTTGGAGCAGCTGTGGCTGCCTATCAACAACTAGAACCTATCACCAGCCAATCATGGATCGGGGAGGAACTCACAGGTCCACACTCTGCCCTGATGAACGACTGCCTACTAACTTCTGGTACTTTTGGGCAAAGAGGCAGTCACTGTCTTCATTTGTATACCTACAGGTCAGTCCGCCAAGCTTGAATCGATAATTAAAAAAAAAAACAAAAAAAAAACAAAAGCCAAAATAAAAACCGCGGTCACACAGAGATGGCTCTGGTTAAACTCAAAGGGTCACAAGACAAACTATAAAGATGGGATTATAAGAGAGGGACTTGGAAGAAGGAAGTGTGTGTGTGTGTGTGTGTGTGAGAGAGAGAGAGAGAGAGAGAGAGAGAGAGAGAGAGAGAGAGAGAAATGGGATCAAGATGGGGGGGTGAGGGTAACCAGAATGAACCATGCACCAGTGTACGGAATTGTCAAAGAAGAAAGTAAAAAGTTACGTTTATTAAACAACAATAACAGAAACTTCTGAAAGGCAATCAGCTTTTGAATTGAGAACCAAATATCTGTACTTCTATTTGAGTGCTACCTGTGCCAGAGAGATGCATTTTCATAAGCACCGTGGTGAAGCTCTCTCTGGAGGAAAGCTGTTTGGAGGTTGCTGGCAAGCTCTAGGTAGCAAATGGAAACAGAGACAAGGATGTCCATATGGCTGTGCTTGCAAACTCTACCACATGGTGAATCCCAAGTGATGAGTCTGGAATCGCATGGGGGAGGGAGGAATGGGGTGTTGAAAGACCATCTTTCCCCTCAAACAAGCCAGACAAAGGATGCCTTTCTGTGCCTATACATAATATTTGCATTTGCTCTTGCATGGTTTATTCCTTTTTTTTTTTTAAAGAGAAGAGTTAGATTTTGTGCAGCTTTCAATATAACTCTACCAGCCCTCAACTGGAGGGAATCAGAAGATTTCGTTCTGTTTTGTGTTGTTTTGCTTTGAAGGCAGAGTCTCACTACGCTGTTCTGACAGTCCCAGAACTCATTGAGTAGATCAGATCAGGGCTCAAGCTCACAGTCATCCACCTGCCTCTGCCTCTGCCTCTCTAATGTTGGGATTAAAGGTGTATACCACCATGCCCAGAGGGAGCTGGGAAGATTCAAACCATGGCTTAAGGAACATGAGATTCAAGTGTTCTCCTTACTTCACAAAGATGATGATAAATAATGTTGAGAGCGCGCTCTCCTGACTTTAGAAACCTCCAAGAACACCTTGGTTTCTTCCACTCGGTGTTAATTACTTATTGTTGGGATGAAATATTTGACAAAAGCAACTGAAGGAAGGGAGGGTCATTTGGGGCTCACAGTTAGAAAACATTGCCCGGAATGAGCAGGCAGTGGAAGCAGGAACGTGAAGAAGAAACCTGATAAGCAGCAACCAGTCAGGAAGCAAACAGAGATGAAGGCTGGTGTTTAGGTAATTTTTTCCTAGGTTGGCACCACCCAGGTTTAGACCTTCCCACTTCAATTAACCTAATCAAGAAACTCCCTCAAAGACACACCCAGAGGCTTGTCTCTTCCCTGACTCTAGGTCTGGACAAACTGACAGTATTAGCCACCACCTAGATAGAGATTCCTTAATCAGAATCTCTGAAGGATTAAGAACCCCTGGGATGATAGGAACCCATTTCTCCTCCACTCACAGTGAGTCTCAAGAGGGAAGCATCTCTGCAGGGACCTCCAGGACTCACTGTGAGTCTCAAGAGGGAAGCATCTCTGCAGGGACCTCCAGGACTCACTGTGAGTCTCAAGAGGGAAGCATCTCTGCAGGGACCTGCAAGCGAACGCCAGTCAGGCTCAAGCAGACTTTCATCTTGGCTCATAGGTCTCCTTCTTTCCTAACTGAGAACTCATCATAGCTCTTTCCCAAAGGGTTGCAAGAAAGATCAAGTGAGAACTCACCAAGCATCTCCAGGGCCATCAGAAGCATTTCCCCTTTCATCTTGTTGTGGAAAAAAACTAATTTGAAAAAAATAAAACAAAACGAAACCTCTGTAAGACTCTTCCAGGGAAACAGTGTTACAGAAACAAGAGAGACAGAAATAGAGACTGAGAGACAGACAGACAGACAGACAGACACACACACACACACACATACAGAGAGAGAGAGAGAGAGAGAGAGAGAGAGCACACTATGCATGGCCTCTGCCTACCAGAAGATATGAAGTTGGCATCACAAGATCACAGAAGCACACCAGGATCTTTCTGCCCCTGACACACAGCTACCCTCACTGTCCAAACATCAGGGGAAACATGTCTCTCTTGCTTTTATGAACTTCCAAGACAAAAAAGACTTGTATTCAAAGCACTCTCACTTTCAAAAAAAAAAGTCATTAATACTTTTTTATGAAGTCAGAACCCATTAGTGAAGATATATCACATATGTCAGCTCAGCGGGGACCATCAAAAGTGGTCAAGGAACGATGTTGGATATACAGACTGGACTGGGCTTCACAATTGGATGTCACCTATGGGAGCCTAAACACAAAGACTCAAGTCATCGTCGACATTTGAAAATCCCTGGGTATTGATGTACAGCCAAGAGATAACGTCAAAGCATAACCGGATAAGCTGACGGGTACTCTGGAGGCGTCCGCATACCCGATACAGCCTACTGTAAGGCATATTCAGACCCACTAGCAGCACGTAAATAATTCAGGAACTTAATGGTAGAAGTTTATTCATACATGCAGTCAGACTCAGGCAGGAAAATGCTGAGGTGGAGGGGCGGCAACAGACCAGGCTAGTAGAGTCCTTTCGGGGTTGGGAGCGGAGTACCCTGATGTCTGTATCCTGTGTCTACCGAATGCATCTACATTTTTATTGAACAAGGTTATTTTATTTGTATGTCAATGCCGTGGCATGGTCTATAGGACCTCAGACTGACAGAGTTAGCACCTACTGGGAAGGGACTACCTCAGATGGGGAGAGAGTCAGGGCACAGTTCTGAACAGGATAAAGGCATCGGGCAACAAAAAGCTAAGGTGAGGGTGCCGTAGGCAGTGAGTTTAAGGCCACTAAGAGGGGAGATCAAGGGGGAAGAAATCCACAATAATAAACGTCACAGGATTCTTGCTGTATGCCTGGTGACTGGCCTATGAAGTCAAAAGGGAATAAGATCAAGTATTAGCTTAGACTCAAGGGTGCTTGACTAAGTCTGGCCAAGGATAGTCTGTCTGTCCCGGAAAGACAAGGTGAAAAGTACAACAGGCCACGCTAGGACTTGGCAAGGGGGATATTCTTTGTCTTTGACTCTGTCTGTCTGTCTGTCTCTCCTCCGTAGGGTCTCTTGTAGCACAGAAGAGCTTCTTAGGGAGACCTTAGGGAGGTTTATGCGTGGGATGTCATGAGCAGAAAGTAGAAATGAAATACAGGCCAACAGGCAGCAGAACACTCGTCAGACAGAGTTTGGTAAATGCCCCCATGTTTCCATGTGGCAACAGTGCTTTTCAATAGGGTCACTAGAGACGACTGGAACCAGTGGGGATCTGAATGGGGGTCTGCCCTGTGCATTATGGGATATAAGATGGCCTCCCTAACCTCCCTATATTAGATGCCAGTAGCACTGGCTTGGGCTGCTACTTGACATTCTGACCAACGAACTGCCTCTAGGTATTTGTCAAAGGAAAAATGTTCCTGGAACAGAAAGAGAGCAAGGAGATTGTGTAGGAAGGACCTAAAGGACCAGCGGGTGGTGAGTGGCTTGCTCACGGAGCACACAGCAGCCCACGTGACAGGGTGGTTGTTTACATAACAAAGGCAAACTCTGCACGGCTCTGAGTATGACTCTTTGCTATGCAATAGCAAACTACAGAAGTGAGTTTATATACAGAGACCGGAACAAAACCCGGTTTGTTAGAACCCCCATTTAAGAAAAATGGCAAGTGGTAAGACAAACCATCTGAAATGATCTTTATGTATTGAGATACTTGGGGAGATAAATATTCCTATAGCTGATTAACAAGCAAGGGTGTAGATGAGACTCGATATAAAAGTGCCTCCTAGGGCCAGCAGGATGGCTCATTGGGTAAGAATACTAGCTATGTGAGCCTAATGTTCTGAGTTTGATCTTGAGAACTCAGCACACACATGAGTGCATGCACACGTGGTAATAATACACTGCCTTATTTTTTTTTAATGTTTTTAAGTATGCTTTCTAGGGCTAATTTAGCCACTGTCTTGAAAAAACATTAGCATGTATGGCCGCTTCTAACTTTATAATTCTGCTTTCCATTTGAAGTTTTCTATTATAGCTTACCTTTATATTTACATTCAAAATGCATTCCTATTGCTGAAAACTTAAATATAAAGGGGAAGGAGGACAGCTCCCGGTCTGTGGACTTGATTTGTTCGCTCTGTGACACTCTATGGAGATTTCGCAATTATTTACTAATTTAAATAACCCCAATTTCAGCACACAATGAGCAGGTGGCAAGTCCCCATCTGACCTCTCCTGCGTTTTCTTTTTTTCATTCCAGGGCACAATTAGCAAAGGACAGAGAGCCGGCTCTTTAACGGGCTATTCCAGCTAATTTTTAATCTCTTCTAATGCAGGAATTTGAAAAAAAAATACGCCTACTTTAGAGCTTCGGGGATTACTAAATAATAAACCCTGAAGGTTCCAAAATCTGGTTAATCGTTAGACCTGGAGAATATGAAATATAGTGTTAATTTAGAATAACATAATGCCTAAACATGAAGCGAGTAAGGTCTAATTGAGCTATGAACTGCTTGCCTGGTATTGTACAATACGGGCGATGCTAACCCAGGGTTGCTGAGTTGTAGATACCCATTACTCTTAGCAAATATGTTTATTGGGGTCTCTCGCTCTTCATTACCCAACCTCATAAAGTATACGTCTGCATATTCCGATAAAACATAAACGGCAGGGCAGAGGCACAATTAGGACACCCCAAGAAGCGGCATCGTAAACCGGTATCTGTCTCCAAATGATTGTTCACTTACCCGTGATAAATATTTATCAGTGTGTAATACAACTAACCCTTGAACAACTGTAGCCCATGCTGAAAAAGAAAGAGGACACTTAAACTTTTGATTTTTCCATTTGGATAAGCAAGGCCCCTTTAGCTCAAAATGTGACTTAATGAACTGCTGTGCTTTTGACTTTAAATGATAATCATTGTAGGAACCAACCAGAACATGGTGGGTGTATATGGCCAGGTTCAGCTTAAAGCGGACTGGATTTTCTGAGCACTGCACGTGAAGACTACCGAATGGAGAAAAGGGGATTGGGATATAACTGTTGATTTGTATGGTTGTATAGCTCATAACCTTTTACATTGGTGGAACTCCTTGGGAAGGTGACACTTCCAGGAGGCATCCCTCATAAGAGTGCAAATGCCTCCTCCCAAGCCTATTGTCCTTTCTTTTCCTCCATTTCCTTCCCATCATCCGATCTCTTTCCCTCTCTTCAGTCTTTCATTTTGTTTTATTTTAGATGTCTATTCCAATTCCCGGTTTCCATATTCTGTATCTCCCTGTCCTTTCTCTTCATCTTTTTTCCCCCCACTCTCAAGCTTGCCCTGAAATCTCTACCTCAGTCATAAGTCGCCTTCTAGGCTCTACACAGTGACCTGTAAACACCTGACACTGTCAGAAAAGAAGCAAACCCTGGAAAACAGGGTCTCTTTCCCCAGAGAGCAAAATGGAGGCGACAGTCCGAGCAGAACGGGCAGGGTATGCATTGTGTTCCTGGCAGGCGGGAGCAAGATGCTTTTACTTTCAGCATCCTGTAAGCAAAACCACGCCCCATGGGTGTGACTTTTATACATGCAGCTGTCACTGGTTGCACAGGCTACTGGTAGCCTGAGCCGGTTCTCAGCATTCATTTGCATTTGGGGGATTTTCTTACATTTCAGGATAGTTTTGAGGTCTAGTTACAATGCACACTCAACTCCCACACTGTGTGAAGATTTATAGCAAAAAAAAATGACTATTGGAAGAACTAGGAGAGGAATCATTTGGGGGCAGCCTTGGCTCCTATAGCCTTCTCCTGCTGGATTCCGAAGATAAAATTCACGCAAGACAAAAATCCACACAGCAGGAGTCCTCTGGTCTTGGCAGTGAGTCAACTGGAATGAGGACGGACCATATACTCGACCACAACTTCAGGGAACGATCCCAGCCTGGCTGTGGCCAGACAAGATGACCTCATGCATCTTGTACATACCTCCTGGGTCATAAAGTCAGAATGGAAACTCTGACCAGAACCTGTGATGAGAAGAGATGCTTAAGAGACTAAGTATATCTAAGCGATACCTCAGGAGGTGGACCACGTTACAATGAACATCAGAGAGAGAGAGGATAAAGAAACAAAAAACTCCCCTTGTTCCCAGAATAAAAATCAAAATGCTCCCAAAAAGGTCCTTTCCGAATATCTACAGGCATGAGGAGGGGGCAGATGCTTGTGCCCTGACTCTCCCCGACTCTAGAGGAGCGGATAATCCGCTTCTGTCCAAGTGCACACTGTCTTATCAAGTCAGGAGTCCCTCACAGGATCAGACCGCTTGAGTTCCTCTCCAGGGTCCTGACGTGGGGATTTGGGGGGTGGGGGTGGGAATTAAACAGAAAGCAAGAGCTATACAAGAGTCAGCCACTGTCTCAGCTCTAAATCTCTCCAGCAAGGTCATCTGACAAATGGTAAGGTTTTTCCTCCTGGTAGTAAGTTCCACCTCTGGCTGACCCCAGGCCTTCAGACTCAACTTATCCAAGCAGGAGAATTCCTGGGAATATTCTAATTTCTTGGGGCTCATGCAATAGTCTAATAGCCAGATGTGAGCACAAATGTCTCTTTAGGATTCATTCACCACTGTCACTCGGTGGTGGTTAAGGGGAAGGTTAGCCCTCTGATTTTCACATGTACCGTGGCATGCCCCCTCCACGTGCATACATATATACATAAAAGTACATTTTAAAAATTGCTGCCTACAAGGGAAGAAACACCTGCTTACAGGAGTTTCATGGTGAAGAACCTCTCTCCTCCTCCTCAGAATGGGTGACTTCAAGTTGAAAGGTTCTCAGGTTGTTAAAAAGCTACGATATTCATTTCGTGGTAGAGGGGAGGGGGCATCGTGAGCTAGGCCCAACCTATAACCTGAAGGGTCCCATTTGCAAGGGTAAACACCTTAATCAGTTAGGGTGCAGTGACAAAAGCAGCTAATACTTGCTTGGTGTATATACGGTGATGCTGGCGGTGAACACTGCATCACAGACACGTCTCCATTGTCCATTGTCCCCAAAGGGAATGAATGAATGCCCCAAGAAGTCATCCAAGAAGTAGAGAACTGGCAAGATACCGAAATCTCCAACCCCAGACTCAGAGCAAGAGTATGCAAAACGGCAGGCAGGCTGGGGCCCGGACATCTGGTTTGGACCAATTGCCCAAAGGATTCTTATCCAAAACCTAGGCAGAGAACAGGCTCCTTTTAAGGGGCAGCTTGCTGAAGTCACCAGGGCGGAACTGGCTGACTCCTCATCACACTAAGGTTTGTGCTGAGCAGTGGAAACTGTCCTGTCCACTTCAGGCAATTAACGGGAGTCAGCTTGGCTAATCTGGTTTAATACCTGTGACACCAAGTCCTCTGAGATCAGGCTTTCTGGGCCCCCAAGGTCCCGTCTATCCATAGAGACCCCACCAGGCAAAGAACCTTTCAGGGCCTGATTCAGCTTCCTTCCTATACCATAAACAAAGGAACACCGGTGGCACTGACTGGAGTTTGGGCGGGGTGGGGGAGGGGTCCTGATTAAAAGGTTTTGGTTTGAACATCCAGGTGCCTTCTGTTGTTTCCTTACCCACAGAAGTGAGTTAATTAAGAACCTGTGCACCTAAACTAATCCAGTCCCTACTCTGCCTGGTAGAAAGTTACACAGAAATCCAACAGTCCCCAAGTATATGCACTACCCAGTGTGCTAGTCACTAGCTATAGGAGACTGCTGACACCATACCTTATTTAAATCTTAATTTAAATGTAACTAGTGCTCCCAGGTAGCCACTGGCTACCTTATCTTTTAGACAGACCAGGTCCATATACCTTCTCTTAGTCTAAGGGCCCATTCAGCCCAGGGAAAGTAAAGTGGAGATTATTTACACCTAGGAGTTGGCTGAAACTGGAACTGAGTTCTTGAGTTCAGTTCCTCATGGCCAGTTCACCAGGTCTCCTCTGATTCTAGGATCCACAAAGCTCACAGGCTTCACGGCCATTGGGCGGGTAGGTAGGTAGTCCTAGGGAAGCCACACAACTCAAAACCTAAGCAGAATAGTAGGAGAGAAAGAGAGGGGTGGGGAGGGAAGTGGGGGGAAGGGAAGGAGGAGGGGGCTGAAGAGATAGCTCCACTGTTAACAGCAGGTGCAGCTCTTGCACAGGACCCTGGCTCAGTCACCAGCACCCGTGTGGTGGCTCACAACCACCTATAACTCCAGGTCCAGGGGACTCAACACACACTTCCGGCATCCATGGGAGTCAGGCATCCATGCAGAACATCTCACATACATGCAGGCAAAACACCGCTACACATCAAAGAAAATAAACACTTAAAAAAAAAAGAGTAACGGGAAAGAAGCCAATTGCCAGGCAAGGTGTGGAATGGAAATGCTCCCCAGTCTGCTACGTGTAACCAACAGCAGGTGTGGAACCGCTCACGGCATAGAAACACAGGAGGAAGGGAAGGCAGTCAGGTGCTGGGGAGCTGGGCTCTTCGCTGCTGGGAACCTTTTCCCTTTGTAAATGAATGGCCCCATTGGCATCCTCAGCCCTGGGCCCCTGGTCCACCTCGTTGCTTGGGATTGGGAAGGCTGAGATCTGAGGTACATCCCAAGACACTGCTTCTGTGTCCCAAACACTGTCCTTAACGGAATTGCGTGGGGACACCTCTTTCCGCAAGAAACACTTTTACTAAAGGTCTTATTCCGCCCCTATTCCGTGTGACTACCCACTTAGATTTGAGCGGCTTCTGCTGTGGATGAGTTCTATGGCGGCCATGCTCCCTCTGGCAGGGGTCTACAAACAGGGCTTCTTGCTGCTTCTATTCCAGCCTCACCATAAATTCCTTGTAGGGCTGACCCACGCTCATCAAAAATGAGCCTGAGAGTCTCAGGTCCCTAGAGGTCAACTCTAATCAGCAGGTTGGCTGGGGACTTTGGTCCTCCCTGACTCCATCGCTGGATTGAAGACAGCCAAGCCCTACTGTCATCGTGCCAGCCTGGGACTTCAGCAAATGGGTTTTCTGAGATCCTAAGAAACAGGTTCCCCGCCCCCTCAACCCCCCCCCCCATCAGCATCGATGTCTCTCCCCCAGGCACCAATGCAGCACAGAGGAAAAGCAAATTGGAAATGCAGGGAGAAACCGCCTGAAGAAAGGCTTGCTCTGAACAAGGTGTATAGGGTGGCCGTCCGTGTATCATCGGAAAGGTCCCCAGTCTGAAAATGCTGTTGGGCAGCCAACAGTTTCCAAAGTCCTGATGTGCGTCACAGCGGCCCAGGTGCGTGTGAACGTGCACATGCACCGTGTGCATATGTGTGTGTGTATGTGTGTGAAGACCAGAGGTCTACGTCAGGAGCCTTCTTAGGCTGGAGCTCACAGTCTCCACAAGCCTGGCTGAGACCCAGGGATCCTCTGAGCTCTAGGAATACAGGAGCATACCCGCTATTTCTGGTAGCTTTGGCCATCGATATCTGGACTGAACTCAGGCCCTCATGTTTGCCTGGGTACCCATTTTCCTCACTAAGTCATCTCCAAAGTTGCTAGATCTCTTTTAAAAAAATTTTTTTTCAAATCATAGATGGTCTGAACAGTGAATTTTCAGCCATTAAAGTGTGTGTGTTGGTGTGGGGGCTATGTCTAGAGATGGCTCAGTAGTCCAAAGCGCTTGCTGTTCTTGCAGAGGACCCAGGTTCAGTTCCCTGTACCCACATCTAGCAGTTCACAACTACCATTAACTCCGGCTCCAGGGGATCCTGATACCCTCCTCTGGTCTTGGTGGGCTTTTGCATTCGTGGGGATAAATCCCCACCCAGACCCAGAAGCACATCATTAGAAATAAAGCTTTTTTTAAAAGAATAGGTAAGGAATAGACAAGAACTCAAAACATTTGCCATGAGCCACTGAGGTGAGCTCCCCCCGCCCCAGGCAGGCATAATGTGTAATTGAAAATAACTGGATTGGGGGTCCTTGCGTGAGAGTGAGATACACTAAGATTTTAATACAAAAGCAACTCGCAGCTTCCTAGTGGAAGCATACAGAGGCATTAATAAATAGGTCTGTTTATTTTTATCGACATTTTATTTGGTTGTGTGTGTGTGTGTGCGCGCGCGCGCATGTGTGCACGCACGCGTGTGGATGCCTGCTTGTCTGCATGTGCATGATGCATGTGTGGTTACGGTATTCTGTTCCCTGCATTGCAGTTACAGGTGGCTGTGTGTACTGGGCGCGGAACCCAGATCTTCTGCGTGAACAGCACGTGTTCTCAGCCGCTGAGCCCCTTTCTAGAACCCCTGCTGCTTCTTTTTATTTAATTGCGCCCGCCAATAAAGGTGCAATTGGCAAAAATCATCCAGAGGAAACAGTCTTTGTTCGGATCTGTTTTTCCGTCCCCTTTCGCTTGATATTTCTAAATTAACTTATCAATAATGGATTAAAGTAATACGCAAAAGTGGGACAATACTGCACCTTTAAGGAAATATTATTTTTCCTCGGGTCCTATCAAGGTAAATTTCATCAGTATTCGAAGAATGAGCAAAGCACTTCAACAATTTATTTCAATAAAAGAAGACTTAGCCGAAAGGAGCATAAATGATGAGAACTTGCTTTAAACTGATTTATTCCCTGAAGCAATAAAAGGAATGTTTCTTCACTCAGCTGTTTAATATGCAAATATGCAGAACGTCCAGCCCTGACAGCACATCATTAATAAAACCTTGCGCTGAGCAGAGCGCCCGATATTTCATCCTGATGAAAATGCATGATGATGATTTTAGACTGTGGGCTCTCGGAGTCGAATAAGTCGAACAATGTGCCTTCCCGGCGGTGACAGGGGCCCACCCTCTCGGGAGAGAGGGGTCTGCTCAAGAGCCATCGCATTTCTGCAGCAGGGAGTCACAGGCACAGCGCCTGCCCCAGAGCAGAGTGGACAGTCCTTTGTGCTTCCAAGTGGGAGAGGGTTAGCTTGGTAACAGGGAAAGACAAGGGTCTGAGATGCTCTTCTTTTAGGGATGGATTGTGGCGTGCTAATTTTTAAAATTTTTTATTGGCTTAATTTCTTCCCCAGTATTCAAGGGAATTCCTACTATGCTAGATTTATGCTCGCATGAAATAAGACAGCACACATGATTTAAAAAAAAAAAAAAAAGATACTGGCCTCAGGAAACCAAACCACCATCTTCCCCTAATACTCAGTGGTCCTGTTGCATGTTGTGGTTGTAGAGTTAAACTGTAAAAGGAACCAAGTCTAGAAAGTGGCAAAGCAATCCTCTTACAACAAGATTCTGCACTCTCTCTTTGGGAACCTCTGAGATGGGTGGTGAAGGTGTTAGGATTTTGAAAGCTTTGAGAAAGGACCTCGGTGGCTTGCATATACACCAGCACAGTGTGTGTGAGTGTGGGCCCAAGTGTGTGAGTGATCCCAGGTGTACTACAGTACACAGGGGTCAGGGGACACCCTGGGTATCAGGCCTTTCCTTGTTCCCAACAGAATCTCCAGCTTCCCTGCTGTGTGCCCTCAGGCCGCCTGGCCCTCCATGGATTCTCCTGCCTGATTGTAATAACAGACATTAGTAGCCTGGCTTTTTACAGGGGTTCTGAGGCTCTGAACAAGAGCTTGCTTTGAGCTTTCCCAGCTGAACCACCTCCCTAAAAAGGTTTTGTCTTCTTTTTTTTTTTAAGTTCTTTACAATTTTTAAAAATATCTTCCACATTTTGTCTTTTCTTCCTTCTTTCCTTCATTTTCTTGGATACAGTCAAGGCTCATGCAGCCTCAAGGTCTCCGAATAGCTGGAGATAACCATGAACTTTGGGTCTTACTGCCTCCACTTTGTGAGTTATGGGATTTTAAGTGTCTCTACTACTGCATACCTGGTTTGCGTGTTGCAGGGGACAGAACCCAAGACTTCAAGCACACCAGGCAGCTCCTAACTGAGTTATGTCTCCTGCTCTCTTCTGAATTTTACAGTGAGTGAAACCATATGTATGATCAGAAAATCATGTTAAAAAAGGAAAAAAAATACCCCAAACCCCAAAACATGATTCTGCACACATACGATATCCACCCACTCCCCCTCTCCCTCCCTTCCTCCCCGCTACCCCCCTTCCTCCACTAAACCATCTCAGGATTATCAGCATTGTGAAGAGCCCTACCCTGGGATCTCTTGGAAACTTCATACAAAGCCTGTTTGCTGGCTTAAAAGATACACAGACATGACAGGGTTGCATGAGTTACTAATTGTGAGTATTTAGAACACGGCCTGGAATTTGGCATGGTCCAGAAAAGTATTTGTTAAATCAATAACCAATAAATCAGATTAACTCTGAAAGCATGCCCTTCTGCAAGGGTGAGTTTTCTGTAAACACTCCTTATTTAAGTAGATAAAGGATATGGAAACTTGCCGCTTCTTCTTCTTTTTTTTCCTTTCATTTATAACTACTGCATGGTCCTTGTCTGTACGCACTGCTCCAAGTTAGAAAAAATTTGGATGAAAACTCTGATTCTGGGGGCTGCGTGGCAAGATAGCTCAGAGGTTAAAATTTTTGAGGGCAAGTGTTAATGTCCTGGGCCCATGTGAAAGCAGAAGGAGGAAACAGACTCCACACAGCCCCCTGCCTGTGAATGCGCTTCCACACTTCATAGACACATACAACAATCCGGAAAAAAATTTAAATCATCCAGTGTTTACATCCGTGCTTGTGTGACCTCGAGTCAGACCCTTACCTATGTAAACCCGATTTCCTCATTGTGAAATCTATGGACCTGTTCAGCTTGCTTTTAGAGGGAGTTCTGATCAGTGTAGCATTGTGTCCACAGCAGAGAAGCTCGCCCTTGCTGTTTATTAAGCACCTACTATAGACCAAGTGCCATACACATCCCCGCGTAGATCTCTCTGCATGACAACTCCTGAGCTCAGCGGCCGCCCTGCTCACCACATTTTTCTGAAGGGAGACTAAGTATGGGGAGGCTTGAACAAGGCCACCAGCAGAGTGTGGCTTTGAACTTGAGCCTGTCTGTCACTAACTCCTCAACTAAATAAGGTCTTCACACCGGAACTGCTTATTTCCTGGAGGCCTCGGGTAAGGGGGACCAAAAAAACAAAACAAAACAACAACAACAAAAACTAGATCCAGTAATGGCTCAAAAACACAGGGAGAAAGAAGAGACTTTCCTCTTTCCTTTTATCTTCGGTCACAATTCATCTTCACAGAGTCTGTCCAGAGGCAGGTGACGAGGGGTGGGTGCTCTCAGCTTCACAGAAAGAGGAAGGGCCTGTGAAGTTCTCTGAGGCTGCACTGTCATTTCAAAAGCACACTTATTAGAGAAGGCCCATTCATGTCTATAATTTGTGAAGGTTTTTATTTCCAACTTTAGAAAACTCTGGGAAAAGAAGTAAAAGAAAAAAAAAACACCCTTATTTTTCAAATCTGTGATGGCGCATGTTGGGCAGGAAACACCTCTCTCCCCGTATTCCTGACCCCACGTTTCTCTCTCCCTGACATGACACGTCTGTCCTCTTTATCCCGCCAGGAGAATGACGTTCATTGCCAACAGGAAGAGAGCTGGTGGCGTTGATTTCTGAATATTTCAATTATAAATCAATCATTTAGCCAGATTCAATGAAGTTTGCAAAAACAAACAAACAAACAAAAAAAAAAAACCAAAAAAACCCTCCCCTTTGAATTGGTTCCTGGTGAGAAGCCACCGAGTCTTGGGGGCGGAATTTGCAGTAGCCTCTTGCAGGTCCTGTCCGTGTTTCTGATTTTATGTGTGCTTAGTAATACGCCCTCATAACTCAGATGGGATGAACCAATTAAACATTTCCCTGTAGTCTGTGAAAGCGCTGCTCTTGGCATGTTTTTTGCATGGCGCAAACCTCTGCGGGAGGATACGATAGAAATCTTGCACTATTTAAATATAGAATTGGGACATCAAAGAAAGGGTTGTATTGAAATAACATGGATAATTAAGGAAGTGGAGAACAGCAATAACTGATTTACATAAATGCTAATGAGTCTCCTGACTTGTTTGGCAATTTGCACTTTAGGCTGGGTAACGGTGGCTCCGAATTTATGATCTAATTTTTACTTTAATATTTTCTTTTCGCGAGTTGTAACCCGCACTGAGGAGTGCCTGCCAGTAACTTCTTGGCCTTCAACCTCCCAGAAGTACCTCTTTCTAATCCACATTGGGGATGGATGGAAGGAGTTTGCCAGTTTCCTCAACACCCTGCTTTACATGGGTTTCTTTTCATACTATGATGCTCCCGTTGTTACTAGGGGTAACATTGGTAATGTCTGAGGTATCCAGAGTTGGCTGCGATAACCAGGCTAGCAAATGAATATCCCGTCAGAGAGAGTAAAAGGTTTCTTATTTACCTGTTCCTTGCCATTTGGAGGGAGCCCCTGGGGCAGAGATCAACAAGCTTGAGGGAGAGCGATTATTCTGAACCATTCTTGGGTGTCTTTTGCTTCAGAGAAGAAATTGGATGCATTGAGAATCACCATTCTATTGTACTTTTCTACCGAGCTCCTTCCACAGGGCCACCGCCTCCCGTGAATGAGAATGAGAACCCGGCCGTCCCCTCCGGACACTCTCCACACTGACCTTCAGTGTACCCCATTTCCCTCCGAGCCCTCTAAGCATGATCCATTGCTTTCTCGGGCCATTCCCCCTTCACCCCATTGATGGCTTTCAGAGGCTGCTTCAATTTCCAAGCCCTGACAAGCTGAGGCAATGGCCGGGGCTCTGTCTGCGCTGTCTTATGGATTGTGCAAGGTCACCGCCGGGGAGAGGAAAGAGGCAGCCAGCGCATTTATCAGGATGTATTGTTTTACTTTTTCTATCCATCACCGAGGCGATGATTCTATTTTAGTGAAAATCCATTGAACTCCGATCAAGTCAGATGGCTGTTATCATTGGAGACTCAAGAGCTGTCAGGCTGTAATCGGTACAAATGCTAGACCTCGAGATGGGGGGCTTGGGCCCAACCGTGTTCTTTCGGGGATCTTTCTGGTCATTCTTGCTTTTGAAATTTCATCCCGTCATTTTGATTTACGTATCTTTTCAGCTGTTCTTGCAAGAGATACAAATCTGGTTATACCATTGGGAATGAACCAGTTACAGGCAATTTAGGCCCAGTATACAGACACCGTGGCCTCTCTTACCATGGGATTGCTGCTTATTCTGGGTCTAATAACTGGCTCCCTGTCAGTATGAGTTTGTATCCCTAAGTGATCACAGATGCTGAACACAAGAAATGCATGTACACACACACTCCACTCCCAGTGCATGGCACCACATGCTTACCGCCTGTTTAGTGTTCTCTTGAACATTACACATTGTCAGATCATCACACTTGCTGTTCTAGAATATACCATGAATAGGCCCTTCAGCCCCCAGTGCTATATATATTAATATACAACATAATACATGTATATAAAATATAATAACATATATTAAATATTTCTTCTTAATTTAAAAGAGTTTGGGGAAGATTTAATGGTACAATTATCACCTCCAATAGGGAGGAGAGAGAGAGCTCTGAAAATGTCTTTTTGGCCTGCTTCTGAAGATGGGAGTTAATTAAACATGACATTTGAATGATGTCCTTTAAACACATCTTCTTCTGCCCGTATTCCAAACGTATATAAAAGTAGGACTGTTTGACAGTGGAAGACAGGTTAGCTTTTAATCAGGACCCTGTAGTTTGAAGCAAAACTTAACTCTTAGCCATGCAGAGAAGCAAATGAAGCTCTCTATAGGCTGTCAGGTACAGGCTTCTACCCTTGTCCCAGGTTAGCTCTGAGTCCAGCAGAGTAGCTTTAAAGGAATAAGGGCCAACACTTAAAAGACTACAGGCTTAGAGCCTGTTTGTCTCATTCAAGACAGTTTAATGTGTACAGCCACCTCCCAAAGCACGCCCTACTTTACAGTGCCTGCCCTTGTTCCTGTTATTAGCAAGAGCAATTGAATATTGATGGCACATTCTTAAATTTATATTTGTATTATAAATATAATGTATTATAAATATTATTTATATTATAAATCACAGCAACAATAGTCAGGGAAGCTATTTGTTGGTCACTTACCCTGAGTTAGGCACCAGTGCTTTACATATGTTGTCTGGGTCTTAAAAAGCTTCCCTCAGTAAGGGCGGAGAGCTAGACCTTCAGGAAATAATACCAAGACTCCACAAACCCTACGAATGAATGAGGCACTTCAAACTCAGAAATGGCAGCTCTGTGCAGAGGCCCAGCTGACGGAGCTAGAGTAAGAGGAGACATCCAGAAAAGCAGACAGGGAAGCAGCCTTGACCTGAACACCAGCAGACTCCATAGCACAAGCCTTCCAGGCTGGCTTAAACCCCATCAAGATCCAGATAGTTAGAAGCTTACAGTACTTTGCACAGGAACTGCCCTCCAGGGGTCCAAGTGTTTGAACCAGTGTGACCTCTGGCCATTTAGAAGGCTACAGGAGCCATGGGGTTGGGAGACTTGGATGGTTGGTGTGTGTCACTGAGAGAGAGAGAGAGCCTTCTGAGGATTATAGCCCAGAGCTGCTTCCAGCCCAAGCTGTTCCCTGATCTGCCAAGTTGTGAGTAAGTTGTGCATCAAAGTCCCACTGCCATGGACCAAACTACTTCTGCTTCCCCTGAAAATATAGTGACAATAAATCTCTCTTCTCTTGCATTGCTTGTTTGGTACTTGATCACAGCAATGTCATGTTGAGTTAGGTCAGCTACTAGGATGAAACAGGAACTGAGTGGGGGAGGGGTGAAGAAGGGTAAGCTGGGAAAGCTTGATACTGTGACAGCAAAGAAGGGCTACTGTAGGCATCTGGGAACAAACAGTTTTCATTACCAGTAACCCCCCTCCTCCTCCACAAACACACACACACACACACACACACACACACACACACACACACACACACGTCAAAAGTTAGCCTTGAATTGCTGGCCTGGGAGGATGGAAAGCACTAAGGAAAAAATGTTTCTCTAGAAGGTGTGCTCTAATAATAGGAGTGAGATAAACTCAAGGAATCACTGGGATGTGGGGGAGGCACTTCATTCACTTCTCTTTCAATAAGCTCTTGCTAGAGGTTGGCACTTTGGCATTCAGAACCAGATGATTCCTTCTTGGTTGGGGCTGTCCAATACATTTTGGAACCTTAGAAGTTTCTTTGGTGTCTACCCAGTAGACCAGTAGTATCCCTCCCTATCCTTAGTTGGGATGAAACAAATAAACCAAACAGAACAATTGCAAATGCTGTGAAGTTGAAACACTAGCCCTGACTTCTGCCGTTCTAGGTGGAGAGGTTCAAAAGCTAAAACCTACTCCTCCAGGACTCCCTTGCAGCTATGATCCGAGATACAAATCTGTCCCCCTGATGGCTAGATGCTAGCAGGTAAGGACTGGAAAGTAGCCTCAAGGGAGTAGCCTATCCTGCTCGTTCTGAGACTTCCTATCCTCCTCGTTCTGAGATTTCCTATTCTCCTATTCTGGACCCATTTTCAGCCTTCTGGTGATACACAAGTATCAGAGAGAGAGTTAACTTTGGATTCCCCTTCTGCTCAGGTCCGATTGTAGCTTCAGTGGTAGAATATCCCTGAAGGGTAAGTTTTGTATTGAGGGAGGCATTATTGGACACCAACTTCAAACACCTCCTCCTGCTTTTCTAATAGTTCTGCAATCACCAGATTGCCCTCAGTAAATTCCTTCATGTCTAACTTAAAGGAGGAGGTTCTTACACGTTGCGTTGAGCACTGATGACTCACTCACTGGAGTTATCTTTGGAGTGACTATCATGCATTTCAAGACCCAAACACACTCTGGGTCTCAGAACATTCAGGTTCCTCTACTCTGATAGGCATTTCTTCCAATTTCTCCCCATTGCTCAGCTTCACAGGGTAGGCCACCTCCAAACAGCCAGTTCCAAGCTAAGGCCCATGTTGTGTATGGCTTTTCCCAGGGTAAGTATTCTTTACTCCTCTATACCAAGCCCGTTCTGGCTCCCTTTTCTTGGTGAAGATATTGTCATTACTCATGGGCCTTATTTAACATGCAGGGCTCTGATTCATTGTTATGGTTTTGGTGCCTAGATCAGAGCAAGAATCTAATGATGTAAGGTTACACCCTAGATGTATCAGAGAAAGTATATGATGAACAGATGGCTAGAGGAAGGGATAGAAAATTGTAACATTATTCCTTGGTGTCTGGTGTTGTGCTATCTCATAGAACTTGACCTTGAAGCACTAAGCAGATGCCCAAAGGAATCAGAGAAAACGGAGGGAAAGATGTACTGGTTAATATAGAGCATTCTGGTGGCTGGTTTGCTTAGAAAGAACTTTGGATAAGACCAGGGCAAAGTGCAAAGTGAGAGAGCAGAGGGAGGAGCCTGTGCAGGATGAGAGGCATGCAGGAAGCAGAACACACAAGCACTAACCGGCTTAGCAATTCCCCATGCCTCCAAGGATGTGTAAACAGACTTGGGGTGGCAGGAGTGCAGGAGATGCCAGAGAGGCAATGGGGAGAGTGCTCCCATGAGCTTATCAGAGCCACGAAATGAAGGTGTGGATCCACGCATAGATTCCTCTTGAGCAGCCTACATTTATTATCTAAAACACTCTCCTTTGTTATCTTCCGCCAGAAAGAAGTACGCAAGAAAACATTAGATATGACATTAGGTAACCATGTCAACCTGGTCGGTCTGGAGATGGCGCCATTAGAAACCCATTACTCCATCAGGAGCAGGTAGCTGACAGGTCCGTCAATGGATTCCTACAGAATTTGTTGGCAAACATGTTACTAGGTGTGTTTCACCCATGTTACTAGGTGTGTTTCACCCTGCCAGCAACAACAGAAAAGGTACGTGCAAGCTCATGTATAAGAACTTAACAGAACTGTTCGGTGATCAACTATGTCTGTATCAATGGCAGATTTGTAAAGCGATGCTCCTTATTGTTTTAATTAAGTAGAAGAATGGACCTTGAGCATTCTTTTGCACACAGGGTTCAGAGTTGTGGAAAAGTGTGCTGGGTAGAGATAACACCAGGAATTAGTTGGTGAGTGAGCATGTTCCACCAGCCGTCTAGCAGAAGGGTGGTGCTGAGTACAGACCCTACCTGCTATACCCAGGGAGGCCTTACCAACGACTTGCTATGGTGAGCCTTCTGTTATACATTTAACACAAAGGCTTTTTGTGGTAATAATCAAACCATGAAATTAGCGTGGTCATTAGGTTCATTTTGCCTCAAGCACATGTGTTTGCCATCAAATTCTGTAAGATTCCACTGGTGACACTGTCTGATTTCTGCTCTTGGAGCGATGGGTTTCTTTTTTCTTTTCTTTTCTTTTCTTTTCTTTTCTTTTCTTTTCTTCTTTTTTCTTTTTTTGAGGGGGGACATTTTCTTTATTTACATTTTAAATGTCTTCCCCTTTCTAGGACTCCCCTCTAGAAACCCCCTATCCCCCTCTGCTTCTATGGGGGTGCTCACCCAACCACTTACGCACTCCAGTCCTCCCACCCTGGCATTCTCCTACACTGGGGTATGGAACACCTTCAGGCCCAAGGGCCTCACCTCCCACAGATGTCCAACAAGGCCATCCTCAGCCACATAGGTGACCAGAGCCATGGGTCCCTCCATGTGTACTCTTTGGTTGGTGGTCCAGTCCCCAGGAGCTCAGGGAGGGGTGGTCTGGCCTATTGACACTGCTGCTCCCTCCATGGGGCTGCAAACCCTCTCAGCTCCTTCAGCCCCTTCTCTAACTCCTCCATCAGGGATCCTGCATTCAATCCAATGGTTGGCTGTGAGCATCCACTGCTGGGCAGGTTTCTTAAGACATCATCTCTAGACTAAATAGGTTGGCATGGTTTCCTAATATCTAATATCTAGATGAGGAAACTGGGGTTAGAGAAGGCAGGTGACTTAGGCCCTGGCCTCAGCACCTTTACGCTTTAAAAATGAAGATTTGGGTCAAGTTTGGTCGTTCTTTGGAGTTCAAGGGTATCTACTTGGATCTGTCAAAAACAGCTTATGGTAGTTCCAAAGAGAGGCCCTTCTGGATGGCATTTATCCTGGGGAGAGTCAGGTAAAGGAGCCTGAGCTTTGAGGATCTACCCAAGATGCTATTGCCAGGACTCTGGGGGGCTGGGAGAAAAATCACTGAATCCTGGTGTATGAGCAAGCAAGTAGGCCGGAACAGAGCATGCCTGAAACCCTGTCCTTTAGGAGGAGGAATCAGGAGAACGAAGACCAAAGTCATCTTGGGCTGCCTCATGGGTTCAAGGATGCCTTGTGCTACGCCAGACATCCTGTCTTCAAAACAAGGAGCTTTCAAGATGGCAATCAGTTGACTGCTTGATCCTTCCTGTGCTCTCCTGCGGCTACAAGGGGATGCCATGACAAAGCCCATCACCATTAAATGCTAAGAAGAGAGACATCTGTTGGAGCTGGAACGATGGTGACTTATCAGAGAAAGTGCTTGCTGCAGAAGCCTGAGGATCTGAGTTCAAAACTCAGGAGTAAAACTGGGCCCTGGAGTGCATGCCTATCACCCCAGTGCTCTTAAGGCAGGGGATGAGAGAGGACCATAGGGACCCCTGGAAGCCATGGGGCCCTGGCGTATACAGTGAATGACAAGGCGAGCCCATCTCCATCAAGTTGGAAGGGGAGGAGCAACAACTGAGATTGTCCTCCCACTCAGACTCAGTGCTGTGATACCAACTGCCTGTCTGCTGGCCACTGTCTCAGCACTTCAACACACCTTTTGACTCAGCACTGGCAATGATCTTGTCAAAGAGACTCTAATGCTCGCCATTTGTGAAGGCGGGAAGACCTATAAGCAACAGCCAGTGGTGGAACTAAAGGTGGTGAATACAGGGGAGGACAAAGAGAGGAAGCTAGGCTTTTAATATAGAATAGTTTAAGAAGACACAAATACTGGCTATTGTCATGGTTTGCATAGGTTTGGCCCAGGGAGTGGCACGACTAGAAGATGTGGCCTTTGTTGAGTACATGTGCCACCATGGGTGTGGGCTTTAAGACCCTCATCCTAGCTGCATGGAAGTCAGTCTTCTGCTTGCAGCCTTCAGATGAAGATGTTCAACTCTGAGCTCCTCCTGCTTCATGCCTGCCTGGACGCTGCCATGTTCCCACCTTGATGATAATGGACTGAATCTCTGAACCTGTAAGCCAGCCCCAGTGAAATGTTGTCCCTGTAAGAGTTGCCTTGGTCGTGATGTCTCTTCACTGCAGTAACACTCTTAACTAAAACAGCCATTCAAACTCCTTCACAATTATATAAGGTGATTTGGGAGAAGGCTTAATTTAGCCAGCATGGGTTTTAGGTTTCAAGCAGACAGGCAAGAAAGACATCTAGCTTCTGCATCCCTTTGAAGGCCCTTCTTATGGAAATCTCAAAACTTGGCCATCCCGGCTCAGGAGAAGCTGCTTGCTGTCTTAAGTTCATACTTAGTGTGACACCTCCTTCTGCAGGAGTATTAAATGCAAACTTTATCTCTCCTCCTCGAGTCTCCTCTCAATCACTGATCTCTCCAGGGGAAAAACTACAACTAAACAGTCTCATTAGGGGAGAAGCAGAGAGCAGAGACCTAAGTCACCCCTGGAATTAACACGACTGCTCTTCTCTCCACCCAGGTGACCTTGCCAGTTAACTCATCTATGTCATCCAGTGGCTCAGGGTCCCACCCGCAGACCCAGGAACTGCCTCAGACCTCACGGGGATACATTATCATTGCGAACTAACTCCATATATAAATAAGGAACAACCCAGAACAAAGTGGAAATTCCCATTCTCCCCTCCTGCCCTACGAGGTGATGACTGCGACCAGACAGGGAAAGAGAGGGTTCCTCCCATGACTCCGGAAGCCCTCAAGCCAGCTTAGGAATACACTGCCCATGAGTACAACCCAGGGCTTGGGTAACCCTGACCGCTGTAGACAATACCACAGGGCCCCGGCCTCTACTATCTTTTGTCCCCATCACGTTTTCCCTAATAGATGATCCCACTGATTCCCATTGGCAGCCCTTTGTACCGTAATGAACAGGATGCGGGCTGATGAATGCAGCCACCGCGCAGAAAACGTCAGTTCTTTCATTAAGCAAACCTCCCCAGGTTCATTGTATTGAACCAGGGTTTAGGCTATTACGCTGACACATGACAGAACCAATTCTAGTCACATTGTAAGTGCCTATTCATGTTTGGCAAATTCCACTTTCCGCACATACGCACATTTAGAATTGGACACTGGCTGCCTGCAACTTTCCCCCCCCCCCTTGAAATCTATTTTCCTATTTTTAACCGCTAATAATTAAGAGAAATCCTGCTTTAATAACAGAGTCTCAATGAACCTAATTCAGCGGGGACATAATGGATCGCCACGCTGAGTTTCTTTTCTGACTGCTCCACAGGCTGGCTCCTCACGGACACTCGGATATTGACAGACTATGTTCCATTTGCAGAAGGGAACATAATAAAATATTTGCACGTGGGGTTCTGACACTGCCGGCTCTTCTTTCTGTTCACCGTTTAAAAGAAAAACATTTTTTTTCCAAGCTTGGATTCCCTGTTTGTGAAAATGGATGGGACTAAAGCCATCACTCTGAAGGGAAGACTGAAGGAGCGTGCCTGACCAAGGGGCAGCTCTGGGCACCGGGACAATGAGTACAGGATCTGGGCAAGAGGCTAGGGGATTTATGTTTCAGTGGCTTCATGCTGTGGCTGCTGACTCTCGACTCCTTCACCTACCACCCTGACTTCCGACACAGCAGCTGCTTCCTCTTTTTTGCACAGGTCAAAAGTTTCAGCTCCAGAGTCTTTGCACTTATTGTACCTAAAGTAAAGGTATTCACTGAGATATTTGCATGATGTCATTTTGGGGGTTGTGCTTCAGTTGTTGCCCCCTCAAAACCCATCTCGCACAGCACAGACTTATCTACAGAAATGAAAGATATTAGTGACTGGTGGAAGCAGAGTGTGAGGGTTTGTATATGCTCGGCCCAGGAAGTGGCACTATTAGGGGGTGTGGCCTTGTTGGAGTAGGTGTGTCACTGTGGGCATGTGAGGCTTAGGACCCTCATCCTACGGGCCTAGAGGTCAGTATTCTGCTAGCAGCCTTCAGATAAAGATGTAGAACTCAGTCCTGCCTGCACCATGCCTGCCTGGATGCTGCCATTCTCCCACCTTGATGATAATGGACTGAATCTCTGAACCTGTAAGCCAGCCCAAGTTAAATGTTGTCCTTTATAAGACTTGCCTTGGTCATGGTGTCTGTTCACAGCAGTAAAACCCTAATTAAGACACAGAGTGACTGCTAAAAGGGAAAGGGTTTCCATTGGGGGAGGGGGAACAATACTGTGGGACATAGTAGGGATGACTGTGACTTCTGTGACCTTGGTGTCACTCTGACATCCACATTATTCCAAGTGCAGACGAGAGGCGGCGGTGTGGGATTCAGCCTTCACTGCTGAGATGGGTCTTACTCATGTGACACTGGAGTCTCCACCCTAAAGTGTGGGAAGCTGGGAAGAGGTTCTGTTGTCTCTGAGGCACCCCGTTCTAATATTCTACAAACACCCAAGATAACAGCTGTCCAGAAGCCCCTCCATGATGTACGTACGCCCCAAACACTGAGGGCACACCACCTTGCCCTCCTGCCACTCCTCCAATTCTCATCTCACTCAACTCAGATTTATTACAGGATTGCCCATAAACCTGCCTCTAGGGAAAAAGGTAAAAGTAAGAAACACCTTGCCGGAAGGCCTGGCCAAAGGTAAATCATAAACCTTTGATAAGGAATAGAACAAATCCAGACCAACGGCTACTCCATCCCACTTTGTATTAAGTGGATAATGTCACACAGAAAATCAATGTGCAGTATTGAAAGGGGGGGTGGTGGTGGCAAGACTTGGGGATCAGGCTTCACAATGTTCCAAAGTGATGGAGAACCCCCGAATACATGAGAGCTACTTACATTTTAAAAATGGACTGCTGATTCCTTGAATTACTGGATCTGTCATTTCAACTCCCTTTGTACTGGGTGCTAACTCCTGGGGTGGGGGTGGTGTGGTGTCACAGGGACTTTTCTGTGGCAAGGGTAGAGAGGAGACTGCAGTGGCATTTTAGATAATAAGTTGGCAATTCGTGTTAAACAGATTTTTTCAAAATTATATTTTTAATTATTTTGTGTGTATGTGTGTGTGTGTGTGTGTGTGTGTGTGTGTGTGTGTGTGTGTGTCTGTGTAAGGGTATGTGCACATGAGTGCAGGCATCCCCAGAGACCAGAAGAGGGTGTTTAATCCCCTGGAGATAGAGTTAGAGGTGGTTTTGAGTTGTCTGATATGTGAGCAAAGCTAGAAATTGAACCCAGATCTCTGCAAAAGCAGCAAGAGCTCTTAACTGCTGAGCTATCCCCCAAGTCCTCAAAAGATGTACACATTTTTTTTCCCAACACCACTACTACTAGAAAAGCTCCCTTCTGATGGTGTCACCCAAGTGGACATCATATATGTGCAGGGACTCTCATTTCTCAGGTACGTTGGGAAATGGTTTAGGAGAAAGAAGAGACACTGGAGTACTAACTTCACAATCATCCCTTAAAAGTCATGCACACCTCATAGTGTGCATTTGGGAGTCTAAGACACACAAAGACTCCGACATTGTGGCTCACACTCACAAGCCCAGAACCCAGGGGCCTGCAGCAGGAATGCCCTGAGCTACACTGTAGCCCTTACCAATAAATCCAAAAGAAAAAGGAGAAGAAAACCAAGCAACACACACACACATGAGTGGGTTTACACACAAATATGGGGGTGGGCGTGGGGAAAGAAGGAACTCACGAAGTCCACAGGGACCGTGGAAATCAAACCAAGGCGTCACCTCGGTGGGGGTGGGGGCGAAGTTTGAAGCTTCGAATCACAGCTTTGTTTACCCTTACTTGGTGATAATTGTTCACGGCAGAACGTATCAGAAACTTCTATAATGGGAACCACAGCCAGGAAACAGTAAATAATTAATCACCTCCCTCCCTGCCTCTTGCATCTCTGTTGATATAAATGGCCATATAATTCCAAACCCAATTATCACTACTTAGCCATTCCATTTTGTAGTTAAAATCCCGCAAAATTAAAGCGCATCAATTGTTAATGGCAATAGACCAGACAAGGGATTAAAGATTATTTTAATGTTTATTTCCTGTCAAGACATCTTTTGGCAGGAAACACCACAGACAAAAGGCTGCACGCTCAGATGAGATTCATATATTTAAATCTTCTAACTTCTAAAAACATCATGGATATAATTACTTGTTTAATTTACTCGTTCCCCTAAGATACAGGCTGAGGAGGCCGAGCCAACTTTATGATGACAAGTTCTGAGACAAGCGAGGCGTGGCTCTCTAGCTTTCTAAGCTGCTTTATGGAGGCAACCAAGTAGAATTCAGTTTCCATTCCTACCCTGCTAACAAGGAGGGGAGGGGAGGGCAGCAAGGGCAGAGAGAAGGGAGAAGGGAAGTCTTTGAGTTCGAGGCTGCCCTCTGTCACCCGGGGCACATGTCAATCATGGTCTCAGCTTGGGGCTCAGTTCCCTTGCTTAAAAGTCAGGAAAGGACGCCGTGCAGAGCAACCTGGCCAAAAACAGTATGTGAAAAGATTGTGGAAGACCTGGGGAAAGCCACATAACTACAGCGAGATGACTTACAACTTGCGACGTCATATGCACACATTCTGATACAGTGGCCCTAACCTGTAACGTGTGGACATGTCAACAGGAATACGTCACACATGACAATCCATCCCTTTAAATTATCAATAACATACACATATGTGTGATATCTCAGGGATCCCGCCCCTCCCCATGCTCCCACCCCACCTCCCCCAAGAAGACTGCATGGTGACAATATACAGAGGACTTTGGGATCCAGTTTAAGAAACACTGATCTGTCACTTGTGGTCAGTTGTGGTAACTCAGATCTGGAATCCTGGGACATAAGAGGTTGAGGCAGGAGGATTACCCCCACCAGTTTAAGGTGAGCTTGGGATGGATAGTGAGACTTTGTCTTAAACAAAACAAAGCAAAACAGAAACATTGATTGGTTTGCAAAAACCAAGACCATAGTATAAGTAAGTTCCTCACGATTGACATCTCTGCTAAGAAAGGGCAGGAAGGCTGAAGGATGTCTCGGCACACAACATGTGCAGCTCTCTCAGAGGGCCAGGGTCCAATTCTCAGCACTTGTGTGTCTTGTCCGCTCACAGCCATCTTTAACTCTTATTCAATGCCTCCTCAGGCACTGTGTGCCTACATGTGCAGATACACATGCGGGCAAAACACGTACACATGTAAAAGAAATAGGACTAAAAACTCCTATAAAAAGAAAGGATATAAAATTGATGTTTTTATTACATATTGGATTATATACACATTCAGCAAAAGAGAGGTGACAGGTGGGCAGATAACTATGCTGATAACAGATAAATAGATAGATGTGTATAGGATTGGTGATTGATAAACAGAAGGTGATAGATAATTACATAGATAGATGGATAGATGAATAGACAGATAGACAGACAGACACAAGTTAGATAGATAGATAGATAGATAGATAGATAGAATAATTCTACTGTGCACCCAGAGTCACTATTTAAATCACTGAGAATAAGAATTGAAATGAGTCTGGGCCCTTTTCCAAAGTGTTTATTGTTTATCTGTTTCATTAGAACATAAAAACTTCACTGGAATATAAAAGAAATTTCATTAGTGTATAAAAACCACATAGGAAGAGACAGCCTCTGCCTTGTTCAATTTTAACATCAAACTTGATACATACTAGGTCCGTGATAAGCATCATGGCATGTCTTATTTTCACAAAGGGATTTATGCAGTGTGGCTCCTGCTGTTTGCGTATTAACAACAGCAGCCATGCAAGCCATCAGGGTTGGGAAGCTTCTCTGCATCACCAGCCCAGGTGAGGGGCCAGGCCATTGGGACCTGCAGGGACAGTATAAGACCTGAGAATGTCATGTCATTACTCAGGGGCTGAGTTTCTCCATGTGAGGAGGCTGAGGGACAGAATGGCATGTGGTTTCAAGTAACAGAAGCATTACTTAGAAGTTTCTTGAGTTGGGGAGGTGGTTTGGCCCACGAAGGGCTTTCCGCACAGGCATGAGGACTCATTAAAAAGTCAGTGTGATGATATGCATTTGTAATCCCAGTGCTGGGGTGGCAGAGACAGGAGGAGCCTTGTGCTGCTGGCCAGACAACCAAAACTAACCAGTGGCCTCAGGCCACACTAAGAGACTTCATCTCAAAAGACACGTTAGGCACTTCTTAAAAACCAAAACTAGAGACTATCTTCTGACCCACACACACAGGCATCCACTACCTACCCCCAGATCCACACACACAAAGGCACACACACATTTACACGCAGAGACATGTGTACAGACAGTCACACACACATGCACACATAGAGACAGACATACACACATATATGGATAGACAAACAGACATTTGTGCGCGCATGTGCACACACACAAACTCTCAGAAAGACTGTCCTCTTCAAACAACAGACACAATTCAAAGTCAAGTCCAAGCAGATTATCTGTAACCCCTGGACCCCAGCAGCAAGGAGGTCAGGGCTAGAGCTGTATCAGGATCTCCATAATGCCACCTTGAGCCTAGGTGCCTTCACTCTGTGCGCCACTCTGTGACGGTGTGTGCGTGTGTGTGTGTGTGTGTGTGTGTGTCCCCGTCAGTGTTGGCTCCACCTCAGGCTGAAAGGTGATTGGGTTTGTGCATCAGACAGCCCCAATGAGTCCAGCCTGAGCCAACAACTAGAGGAAGCAGAAAGCCCTTCTCCTAGTGAGAGGTGGAGATACACACAGAGACATACATACACACTGACAGACACACAGACGCAGACACACATATACAGACAAACAGACACGCACACATGCACGTGCTCAGAGAGGATACTCTGAGCCCTCCACATTTATTCGTCAGTTATGGGTCACGAGTCTACTGCAGAGTCAACCACTGGCTGGCATACAAGGTTCGCAGATAGGTTATCTAGAGTCATCCATCATAGTTACTAAGCCAGTTCAATACGGCAGTGTTCTGCTCTGAGCCCAGCCTTAGAAGACTGAGGCTAGAAGATGGAAAGTTTGAGGCCAGCCTGTGCTACACAGTAGATTCAAAACAAGCTTCAGCTACATAGCAGGAGAGACTGTATCAAAGGAAATGCTTAAGATAAAACCAGTAATAAACGGCCTCAATTAATTTTTAAAAATTCAGTATTCAGACTGTAAACACCATAACTATAAAAAAAAAAATAGAGAATGGTTCAATAAAACACAATTCTTCCATATGGTACCATCTTAGGAGTCATTAAAACATTTTCCAAGAAGTGTTTAATGATTCAAACATTTTTATATGATAGATAGTTTATGAACTCAGCTTGCCAAATGCTAGCATTCAGGAGAAGAGAATACACAGATAGCAAGAGGCTTTATCTCAGAGTAATGAAATTGATAGAACACGTAAATTTCCCTCTGCCTAAGTTTCTAAATTCTTCTACTTCTCATTTTTCTCCCATACATGTTATTTACTACCAAAATCAAAACCATGAAATTTGATTTTTCAAAGTAACAAGGGATGTGTGACTGCAAGAATCTAACCAGGGTCTGAAGAATGGCTTAGCTTAAAATCCTTAGCTTGTAAACGGGAAGACTTGAGGCCTCTCTTCAGAACCGACATAAAAGTGCCAGTGTGCTGTGATCCCAGTGCTGAAGAGGTAGAGACCCGTAGACCCCAGGCACACAGGCCAGGCAGTCTAGCCTTATTGGTGGGCATCAGGCCAATGACAGACCCTGCCTCAAAGGCGGTGGATGGTGCTCCTAAGGATGCACCTGACGGTACCTGATTTCCATCTGCACCTGTACACAAGCACTCACACAAGCATTTACAATTAAATCCTTCTGGGGATAAAGGAAGCTAAATCAGGGGCAGGGAAGACGGCACTTGGTGTTCTTTTAGGAGATGTGACTTCAGTTTCCAGTACCCATGTTAAGAGGCTTGGAACTAACTCAAACTCGACCTCCGGAGGATCTGAAAGCCTCTTCTGGTCTCTGTGGGCATTTGCACTCACATGCATTTCACACACACACACACACACACACACACACACTCCTATATGTACAGAGCCATATTGGGTTGTCATGCCACATGGTAGGACCTTGACATTGGCCAAGGACAAGAGCTCCGGGTAGGAATCGACATTAGGGCATAATAGGGAAGTAGGTTACAGCAGGAATTTTTATCCTAGGGTGCAGTGCTCAGAGTGAAGGTGAAGTTCATTGTTCCTCCAGGTCTATGAATTCCTGAATTAAGCAGGTGACCCACCCAGCTGCCTGAGCAGTGGAACCAAGAACCACCAGATGACTTCCCCGTAACTCACCCCAGAGTCTGGGGGGAGGGGCTCGCCCAAACTGTTAAATGGTCTAACCTCCATTAAAGTTTTGGCCTCAATCTTCCTGGCCCTCGTTCTCTTCACCGTTTCACCATCCATCCCTCAGCTTCTGTTCCAGGAACTCAGTTCACAGTAACTGCAGGCAGCTACAGAATACAACACCTATACATATACACCCCTATAGAACACATACCTATAGACACACATACACAGCTCTATACACACACACACACATCAAGACACACAACCCTACACACTTACACACCTATAGTCATACATACACCCCAATACACAGTAACCCTATAAACATACAATATACCCCTCTACACACACCCTCCTACACAATGCATATGCACACACACTCAAACACACACACACACACACACCTACACACACTTGAAAGAATGAATGTCTAAAAAGAAAGGAGAGTGTCAGTCCAATCAGATTCTGTGCTGGGTCTAATCAAATCATTCACTGAGGTCATTAGTAGGTTAGGAACTGCACAATGCTATGTAAACAGATGTATGCATCAAAAGAATTCTGGCTTACCTACTAACTCTTATTTACAGAGGAGTTGGAGTCTGGTAAGGAACTAGACATTATGAAAATTTTACATTGCACATGTAATTCTATGTGCCCAGAGAACTGATTAGGAGCTACATGACGGCCACACACATGCCGACATACAAACATAGAAGCCATGGAGCCACATGCACGTGTGTGTTACCTCCATGGGAATCCAGAGAACTGCCTGATCCCTATACATTGGGGTGGGGGTGTGATCCAGCCATAGCCCTGCAGAGTCAGCGAGCTCTAGCTGGGACGATGTGGTCAGAAGAAAATTAAAATGTTTGACTCATCCTACTGCCCAGTGGTACCCCTGGGGACCCCAAACAGGGGCAGGAATGGCTGTGTCTAGGGAGCTGGAGAGGAAGACAGGTGAGCTGCTGAGAGGGAAAAGTCCGGGTTGTGGGCTTCAAGGAGAACACTGGAGTGGATCGTCCTTAGGTAAGAAGCTTATTAGAGTTGTTAATGCCTTAGACAGACAGACAGACAGACAGACACGCATGGGTTGGGCTCTGATAAGAGTTCTGCCCCATAAATCTGATAGTTTATGTGTTTGGGAGTGTCTCTTCTTATTTTAATTAAATTTAATTAATTAAATATTTATTTTTGAGTTTCCCGAGGCAGGGTTATTCTGTGTAGCCCTGCCTGGCTATCCTGGAACTCCCTCTGTAGACCAGGCTGGCCTTGGAACTCACAGATATCCACCTGTTTCTGCCTCGCAAGAGCTGGGATTAAAGGTGTGCTCGACCAGCAGCAGGTGGGAATGTCTCTTCTGGGAGGCTCAGGGAAAGCGGAAGGTTTGTCACAGTGCTGAGATTAAAGCCATTGGTACGACTATGCCTGGTTTATTAGGGCTTTCCTGTTACGGGGTCCGTGGCCATATGTGCCATGCCTGGCTTGCAAATGCATTTTAAGTCACCGGGGGTCTTGCTTTCACTGTCCCTCTGGGATCCCTGGCTTATCACCAGGCTCTATACATTCCTCTAAGGCCGTGCCAGCCAGGCCAACGCCAGCTGGTCCTGGTAGAAGATAATGAATGAGAGGAATAGACTTGGTTACAGCTACCATCTGTTTTTGGCATCCAGTTACTATTTCATTTATACTACATCTACCTCCTTGTGGTGGGGGCTAAGGGCATGGCCCATTCTATGGATGAGAAAACCAAGGCTTAGAACATTAGATGAGGTGAGGAGAGCAGTTCCACGGGACTCGCTCAGGTGGGATGCAGCTGGCCCCGATTCCCAGGAACCACTTTGATGGCAGAGCTTGGGTGTGCTGTCACTGGACTCTTCGCCCAGGCCCTAAAGCTTAACACCTGCGCTGTGAGAGGAAGGGAGGCAGGGATCTGGCCTTGGGACAGACGTGAGGCGACTCCCCGAAGTGTGGGCATCAAGGCTCTCAGTGAAAAACAAGGAGAAGGCCAGGGCTTCTCCGCGGTCCTCGGAGAGGCGTGAAGGATAGGCTCTGGCATCCTTCCAGCCCAGATCTGAAACTGTTTTAACAATCTGCTCACACTTCCGGGGACCCTCATGGCTTCCCACCTCCAGGGGACTTGTTCTCTTGCCAGACTTAAAGCACTGAATAGCTACTCGTATTCAACCTGACAGTCATAGACATTAAGAGTCTAATTCAATTGTTACATCTTTCCTGTAGACACAAAGGAAACCACCGTCCTGTAGCACCTCAGGGCTGTCTGTCTGTCTGTCTCTCTCTCTCTTCCTCTCTCCATCTCTAACCTCTCTCCCTCCTGTTTAAGCAGACTCATACTGTGGATGCACACACATGATACAGATTAAGGTAGGATGGTACAGGCTGGTGTTCCTTTGCTACTTACTAAACAACGTAAGACATCTTTGCTAGTTCCCAACACCAGCTGAGAGCCGTGAGGCACCTAGGCATAAGGATTGGGGGGGCGGATCTAACCTCCCCCAGAATATGATGCTGAACAGATGGGCAATGGCTTTGCAGTCAGGGGGGCTATCAATTGAAGAGAAGAAAAGCCAAGTTCCTGTCAGGGATGGGCTGAGGGGCTGCTCTGTTAAGGGGAATCACATTGCTATAAGGGCTTTGAATGTAACCCCAAGCTACCTTCCCGTTCCATCTTCAGGGGAAGACACAGCACACGAGCGAGAGCATAAACTCCGGACTTGTCTGTGCACATCAGTAGGCCAAGCTTGCAAAAGCTCACAGCGAAACATGGTAGACGAGCCGGGATTTGCGGGATGAGGAAGACGTGCCACGGGAAACCCATTCCATAACCTTTCACCAGGCATGAAATTTACTGTGAATGGAATTTCTAAAAGTCCATGTTGGCTTCTGATTTAAAACTATTAAATCTGGTGTCTGGAGAACACCTCCATTACAATAAATACATCATTATGGCATATGCTAATTACATAATTTCAACCTATCCATGAAAAATTCACCTCCACATTGGTGTCCTGGATGGGGGGGGGGAGGGAGGGGGGAAGCCTCTATTTGGGGCAGAGCTTCAGGGTAAAGCTCAAGCATCTATTGGCTAACCTCATTGAGGCCTGGAATAAGAAGGACGGCACCAAGGCCAGACAGGTGACAAACGTGGATCCCTCTGCCTGTGGGATGTGGGTGTAGTCTCCAGTCTGTGTAATGTCAAACAGGAGCTATCCGTAATTTATAGATAAGGAATGTAAAATCAGTGTGCCATGCATGTATGTAGTTCTTCATCTTGCAGGATGCAACCATGCAGCCCTGCTTTCCAGCAAACAAAGAGAAAGGCCACACACTAAAACAACAACTGGATGGAAAAGTTCACAATTCCTTATCTATATTCTTTGTATGTGTGTGGTGCGTGTGTGTATGCATGTTCACATGGATGAAGGTCAATGTGTATGTATAAGTGCTTGTGTGTGTGTGAATATATATTCAAAGGTTTTTAAATTGTATGTATGTATATGTTCACAAAAGCAGAGACTAGAGGTGTCAGATCCTCCAAGAGTTGGAGTCACAGGTGATGATAAGCAACTTAGATGTGGACATTGGGAACTGGATTCTAGTCATCTGCAAGAGCAGCACACTCTCATAACTGCTAAGCCAACACTCCAGCCCTCTTCCATGCACACATGCACACACACACACACACACACACACACGGATGCTTTGTTTGAATGCACCATGTTTGTGCAATGCCTGCAGAGGCCAGAACAGGACATAAGATTCCCCTGGAACTGTGGGTGCTAGGAATCACACCCAGGACCTCTGGAAGAGCAGCCAGTGCTTTTAACTGCTGAGCCATTTCTCCAACCCTCCTTCTCATATTTGGTGGCAAGGACTTTTACTGGAGCCCAGAGATCAATGGGTGGGCTAGCCTAGAAAAACAGCTTCTTCACTGGTGTTACAAGGGGCTGTGACACCCACTGAGCATTTATTCAGGTACTAGGAATCCAAACGCTGGTTCTAACTCTCCTTGGAGGAGGCATTTCGTCTGCTAATGTAATCCTTTCTCACCCATATTCCCAATGAGCAGTCCAGTATATGTCTTGTTCTCATCTACTCTGTTCTTTTGGACCTCACAATATATTCATAAGGCTGGTTCATATTTCTTACTAAATTACTCACTACTGAACAAATATGTTTGGGTTTGAGAGAGAAAATACACTCTCTCTATATATACTGGGCTATGCATCCACCATGTCTAGTATTTGAATCCTCCATATTGAAAACGAGGAAGAGGGCGGCCTACCCGGAGGTTGGAGGTTGTCATGTGTCCACTACACTGCAGATCATATGGGAAGCTTAGGCCAGGGGAGGGATCTGGGAAGAACACTGAGGCCTTCATAGGGCATCACCAAGCCATCAGCTGAGCTGAACTAATTATGCCAACTGCCTCAAGCTGGGAAGGAAAAAAAATTTTTTTGGAGGAGAGCTGCCCCCCACCCCCCACCCCCCACCCCCGCCCCCAGCCTATACCACTTCTGCTGAGCAGGCAGAGTTTGGTATGAATAAACTCTATGGGCACAAGGAGTCCAGGGCTTCCTTTTAAATCAGTTCCTAGAAGGCAAGGAACAGTATATCATAGTGAGACAATCATTTATAATGGGACCATTATTAGGAGCCAAGATATAAAAATTGTACATGAAACAGCCTTATAAGCAGGTTCAGTGCGTGGCTGATTAACCTCCCTGGTCTACCGGGGGGCTGAACGGCTCAGGGGAGTGGTAATGAGATGTGGAAATCATTTGCCTCGAGGTCACAGGTTTGGAGCTGGACGTGTGAGAAGGAGGCCTAATTGCTACTCATGGGTGACTTGTCAGGGAGCTTGGTGGAGACACTGGGATGGGGGGTTCGAATCTTGGTCCAACCCTGAACTGATGCCTCAAAGCCTCAGATTCTTAATTCAGAAGAACGCCTCAAGGCTGATTCTGTTCAGCTAGATAAATATAAGCATGCACTTGATCCCTGAGGTATGGTGGGGAAGGAGCTCAAATATGAATATGGTGTCCATTTGTGTTTCTTACATACAACCAGAAGTTCAAGGGGCTGGATTTGTGGCTCCGGTAGAAGAATGCTTACCTAACATCTCCAGCACTTCATGAAACCAGATGTCTGTAAGCCCAGCTTGTTGGAGATGGAGCCGGAAGTCCAGCGGTCAAGGTCTCCCAGAACTGCATAGAGATTCAGATGCTGGTCTGGGCTATGGGAGACCTTACCTCAAACAAACAACAATAAAAGTAACAAAACAAAAGGGGTTTCAGACTTGGGAGTGTTTCAGATTTGGGGTTAGAAAAGAAAATACTATACTATTGCAAACAGCAGTCCCAGGGAAAAGGGACTGAATGAAAAACTTGAAGCTCTGGGTTCAAATCCCACTTTTCAGGTTAGGTGTGAGGTTTCAGGATGATCAGGTCACACACCCACCTGTGGTAGCAGCCTGTGATAGCTCTTGGAGAAGTGGCAAGACTCCAGGAAAATGACAGTCTCACGTCCCAGATCTGAGTTTTCCAGATTAGGGACATCTGAGGGCCTCGGGTACAATGACACCTCTCTAGACATGCCTCTCCTCCAACCCCGCCATACCTTGGTGTCCTGCATTCTTCCTCCAATGCAATCCCCTGCTCTCTATCCAGGAATCTGGGACAGCTTGCCTATAGTCTCCTGCAACAAAAACCTTCTCCTTTCTCTGAGACCAATAAGAAGAGACACACTCACTGGGTGGTGGTCAAGGAAGGAGGCAGAGGCAGGCGGATTTGAGGTTAGCCTGGTCTACAGAGTGAGTCCTAGGACAGTCAAGGTTATGCAATCAACCCTGTCTCAAAAAAAAAAAACAAACTAAAATAGTTTTAAATAAATAAATAAATAAATATAACTTTAGAAGAAGATGAAGAGGAGGAGGAGGTGGTAGACATGGAGGTAGAGAAAGAGGAAGAAGAGGTGGAGGAGGAGGAAGAAGAGAAGGAAAAGGAAGAAGAGGAGGAAGAAGAGGAGGAGGAGGAGGAGGTAGAAAAGGAAGAGAAAGAGAAGTTGGAGGAGGAGTTCCCAAACAAACACCATCAGATTTATGGGGCAGAAGTCTTATCAGAGCCCCACCCATGCTGTCTGTCTATCACTCTGTCTGTCTTTCTGTCTGTGGCATTAACAACTCTTCAAATAAGCATCTTACTTAAAAAGATAATCCACTTCAGAAAACTCCTTGAAGCCCAGAACCTTTCGTGTCTTTGCTACCTTCCTCATAGATTTCCTCAACCTTAATATAGGTAAATACCATCTTGACAACACTGGTTGCTGCAGGATGGAGGTTCACAAATCACACCATGACGTGTAATTGTGTGTACGTGAATGTGCTGGCCTACCATTCATTCAACATTTTGCTGCGAATGGAGAGAAATTATGGATTATCTGGGGGGACAGGTGATTTACCATGAGTTTTCACACCCTGCCTAGTAGAGCAGTTTGGTGTCAGCTCTCCGATTACATTGAGGCTGCTTTTCTCTTCTCCTCCCGTCCCTGCTTCCCAAGGACTTCAGGCACTTGATGAAAGGGAAACCTAATCCTTTCCTTGGTGTCTGCGATCAAGATCTATTTGGTAGCCCACTCCTCTAACTCCGCCTGTGCGGAGAAATGATTTCAGCTCCCCGCTCATTTGAGTGTTGAACTGAGATCTTGCAGCTGCTTGCTGCCAAACCTGAAAGCAGAAATTAATTTCAATGACCCAGGCCGAGTGGAGGGGAGCGCTGTCAGGTAATTAGTGTGCGTCTTTTGCTACTCAGGGTCTATCACCGTGTTAATCCATACATAAATCGAGGCATTCCCAGAGTCACCTGAGATCTGCGGAGCCTTTTTAAGTACCTCGTGCTCCGGTTAACCCCGCGCCTGGCATCTTCATGGAGGGGGATAAAGGCTCCCTTCCTGTCTGTTTCTGGCCAGCAGAGAGCATACACCTGATTTCTATAGTCTGCTCCCTTTTGATTGAACCTGCCTTTGATGAAGTGGAGCTTGGAGACAAGGGGGGGAGGCTTGAGGGGGTTCCTATTCCTGCCACTTTATTAATGAAAAAGGCCCTAATATTGATAGCCCTGACACCACAAGTATAATAATTAGAGGCTTTGTCCTCCAAGGTTTCTAATTTAAAAAGGAGTCCTTCTCTAGCTGGGAAGAGCCCTGTGGACATTTTATGTCCTCTCTGATTGAGTTTGGGGCTTTTCTGCCTTTCCCTTTGAGAAAATCCCTTAAGAGGGAATTTAGACTTGAAAAATCAAAACACACACACACACACACACACACACACACACACACACACACCAGTGTGGATGATTTTCCTCCCTTTGGTAGTCATTCTAAAATCCAAAGGGAGGAAAGTTGTTAGAGGAGACCCCTGCCCAGAAAGCACAGCCTGTGCCCTGCAGTGTTGCCCCGAACGCCTCTGGACTTCATGTTTTTAAACCTGAAGGACGTGGAGATCAGGGAGGGTACCAAAAATGGACTGTATCCATGAAGGGCTTCCCAGCACCTTTCTGAAGGACTGTGTGCTCTCTAGAATAGATCCCCACTGCTGTGGCTATAGGGACTTCCTTGGTCTCCTTTTGCAGGTGACACAAAATAGTGCTCAGCTCAGGAAAGTTCTGTGCCTCCAATCCTTCAGACCCAACGCCCTTCTCTATTAGGCATCTAGGATACCAAAGCCCAGAGGTCAGACAGTGCCAGCAGGGTGGAAAGCAGGTGAAATGGGGAATATGGGTACTGGGCCGATCACAGCGCCACCTACAGGAGGAGCCCCCGTGTGCTAGAATCCTAGATCAGAGCACCAACATTGAAAATCAGAAAGCTGAGTTTTGAAGTGAATTGTTTCTTTGAGGATGTTGAAAGTCATTGTGGGCTCAGCTATCATCCAGAGAGCACAGGCTTGTGACTTCTGAGATGCTCTCCACGGACCTGCGTTGAATCATTCCCAGAGTTCTGAGTTTCGGAGGCTCACCCAGGCTTTACTCTTAAATTCCGTCTCAGCCTCTCAAATGAGGGGCTGAAGGTGGTGAGCAGGAACCTCCTACCCCACCCCTTCCCCTCACTCCAAGGTCTGGTTTTAGAACTGCAAGTACCTTGATGGCAGTCCCCCTGCCTCAGCCTCCTAACTGCTGGCATTATCAAATGGATGCCATGAATCCAAGCTGCTGCTGCTGCTTCTTCTTCTTCTTCTTCTTCTTCTTCTTCTTCTTCTTCTTCTTCTTCTTCCTTTTTTTTAATTAATACTTAATACATCTTTACCTCGTGGCCTTGGTGTAAATGAAAATGAAGCCACTGCTTGCCAGGTGAATATTCCCACTCTTGTATCTGGGGTGTGTCTTGAGTGATGGAGTCGCCCAACAATGCACTGAATTTAAGAAGGAAACCCACTGTGCGCCTCCTCCCTGCCCCCCAAAATGCTTTCTTCTGATTTTTCCAGTTGGCATAAGGTCCCTGCTCTGCCTTTGCTTGTAAACTCATATACTGCTCAATCAGAGAAAACAACTGTGTTTCTAGAACCCAGGGCTACGGGCTTCAGAACTAACAGGAATTTTCCCACGGTTTGGTAATGAACTGACATGTGACCTTGAACAGGATCATGCAACTACACACACACACTCACACACATACACTCACTCACACACACACACACAAACTCACACACATACACATACATACTTCTTCACACACACAGACATTACCATTCACAAGCTTTGGTTTTTTCATGTGCAGAATGATAGGATAATTCTGACCCCACAGATTTGCTGGAAGGATCCTACAAAATGATCTATGGACTGGTTTGAGCTTGGACCTCTCCTCTGCCATGTTGATGCCCTGCCTGTAGCTCTGTGGGCTGAAGCAGGTGAACACAGAAGGCACCCTCCTGGGGGCTTGAGGTTTTTCAGCTGAACAGGCTCTTGGTTCCCAACCCCCATTCCACTCCTTCTGTGCCGCCCAATAAACAAACAAACACCCACAGCGGACAGCAGGCTGGTTCTTCAGCCTTAGTTTGTCTATCACTAAAATGGGTTTTCTATCCAGCCCAGGGCTGCTAGGAGCTGATAAAGGATAAGACGCCTGATTCATTAGAAAATTAACTCCCCACCACCTCTCCTGAGGAACCTGTTCTCTTACACTCATATCACTATGGATAAAATCCCTAATTCTTTTACTATGAAAACCTACAATGGCGGAGGGCGGTTATGGGGGTGTTAGGGAGGAGAGGAGAAACTAAAAAGCTACACAACTCCGATTCTGATGCACTTTATTGTAACTAGATTCACTCCAGCGCCCTGCCCCCCCTCCAGCCTGCGGCTGGGACATCTGGAAAAGTGTCGCCATCCATCTGGTGTCAAGTGGCACGATCTCCACATTCTATGAGAGTCAATTGCAATTAACAGGGCCATTCAGGAAACAGGCAGGTACAGCGCAGACAAAGGCAGCCCAGACAGATCTTATCAGAGCCCAAGGCCGACTGGGCTGTCCCTTTCAGAAGCTGCCTGCCTGGGAGAAAACCTTGTAAGAAGGAAGGAGGAGGAAGACAAAAAAGGGCAGGGAGTTCTAAGAAGGAGGCATAGGGGTTCAAGGAAAGCCAGCCAGACTCCAGCAAGCCTCTTGGGGTCAGACACTGACCGACCGACCGACCGACCCCAGCCACGTAGGGGACTTCAGCAAGTCTCTCTACCTTGCCAGCCAGCATCAGAGGTTCAGGTGGCCCATCTGTAAATAGGAACTTGGAACCGCACCTCCCCCATCTTAAACAGGTCAAGAGGAGCCTTGCTGAGGGCGGTGTCCACCATTGAGGATCAGGAGAGCTTGAGTGTGGTGGGAGAGCTCTGGGGAGCAGGGGAGAGTTGTGTTAGCTGAGCGGGTGTCTTGGAGAGAAAGTCGCACACCACACAAGCACAGTTGAACCTGCTGAATGCCAGCTGGTCCACCCTGTCCACTTGGGTCACAGGGAATCATCCTCTGCGCATGCAGAAGGAAAGCTCTAGAAGTCGTCCATATAGGGAGTCTGGTGATTACTCAGAACAACTCTCTAGGGGTGCCCTCTAAGCCTGCAGCGGTGGGAAGAGAGAACACACACACACACACACACAGTACAACAGGGTGGGGTCTGGGCAAGACCCAGAGGCAGCAGCCTATGTGTTTCTGACAAGAGTTTCTTAGGGCAGGAGGTGGAGTGAGGAGGCCAGGGAGAATCTTTCCAGCCCTTGGTGGTTCTGAAGATGGTGTATGGGACTAAGCGTGTGTGGTAAGAGTTCTGCAAAGATCAGGTTTCAAGCAGTATGTAGGTCACTGAGGACCAGTGTATGCACATCTTTAAGAGCCTCGCCTGCACCATCAGGGGAAAAAGGCTGATCTGATGGCCATGGGAGACTATGAGAATCAGGTAGGCACTCAAGGTATGTGATTTATTTTCTGTCAGCCCAGATTCCTTGGTACGCTTCTGGACCAGCTCTGGGTAAGCTCAAACCTATCAGCTACCTCACCAGGGCCAGATGAAGAATGGGCCCCAGACCAGGCCTTGGCTCTGACAGCATGAAGCAGTTACCATCCGGTGGCCTGGAGGTTGACGGCCTCCTCTTCCAAAACACAAACACAGCTTCTCTGTGGAGAGGGTGGGTCATGTCTTCACCGTTTTACTTTCCGGGCTAAGTGACCTGTTCTTGTCACTGTCTGTCAATAGGCATTTATTTTGCAGGGTCGCGTTGAATTTCAGAGATATCGAGCTTTAAAAAAAATCACTAACTGCCGGGTGGTGGTGGCACATGCCCTTAATTCCAGCACTTGGGAGGCAGAGGCAGGCAGAGTTCTGAGTTCGAGGCCAGCCTGGTCTACACAATGAGTTCCAGGGCAGCAGGGCTATACAAAGAAACCCTGTCTCAGCACCCACCCCCCAAAAAACACTAATTATCATTTTTGGTGTGTCTTTGTTTGTAAGCATGCTTGTGTATATGCGAACATGTATGCACATGCATATGTAGAGGTCATAGGTCAATCTTTCCTGTTCATCCTCAGGCATGAGCCTCCTATTTTCTCTGAAACAGGGTCTGTCACTGGCTTTAAGCTTGTGTAGTAGGCTCGCTGGCTGCCCAGTGGTTCCCACTGAACCTCCAATCTGCATCCCCCTATACTGGGTTTGGGCTCTGAGTGCCAACCACTTGAACAAGTAAACTGTTTGCCCAGCTCCCATGAATTAGAAAGGTTAAAATGTGTCTCAGAGCAGGAGTAAAGAGGTTCCCTCCCAGTAAGCAAAAGGAGCTGGTGTGATGGCCTGTGGAGGGGGAGGGGAGGGCAGCCACTACGTTTTCTAACAGGAAGAGGAAAAAAAAAACACATAAGCAAACCTTCATTAAGTCGGGAACCTGTTCATTCCAAAGAGCTTATCACAAGCAAAGACTATGCCCCAAACAACTGGATGCCTCTGTTGTAATTGTCAGCTCCTAATATCTGATGATTAAGTATATTGATATATCGGGTTTGGTGGCAAGGTATTTTGTGCTGAGGTTTCTAAGGTGTCTAGTGGAGCCAGTCACATGTAGTAGGTCGTCAGCTCTTCTTGCATTCTGTATTATTGAAGCTTTAATCGGAGTTGGAGAGCAGCTGATTTTATCAATAGCAACATGGATTTCATTTTAATATCTATCTTTTATTGACCCACTCTCAATAGCAGGGACCTGTCCGAGGCACTTTAGAAAAGCAGCTGGAGTGCAGATGTCTCTCCTAGGACCTCAGGGCCTGCACAGTGGGAAGCAGGGACTGGGAAACATCCACCCGTCAGTGGCAGGGTGAGTTACACAATTATATTACCAGTGCAATTAGGCCAGGGTTTCCTTTGCACTTCCACAGGTCCCTTTGAGCCCTGTGCAACACAAGGCATTTTCCTCTGTGACCTGGCTTCCAAGCATATCTTTCTTCCCTAAAATGGGCTTCACTAAGGCCACGTAGAAAAAGCTAACATTAGAGTGTTCTCTCTCTCTCTCTCTCTCTCTCTCTCTCTCTCTCTCTCTCTCTCTGTGTGTGTGTGTGTGTGTGTGTGTGTGTATGTGTGTGTCTGTCAGTAATGTGATAGCCAGAGCTTGTCCTCACAGAAGGAGGAGGTTGATAATGCTAGTGATCTTGATGTTGACCATGCTGAGGCTGACTGTACCAGGTTCTTCCTATGGGGCACAGAAGGAGGTGGTCCTGTGACAGTACTTAAGTCACTAGCATTCAAGTTCCCTGTCATTCCTCCTTGGGCTTCCTGAGGGACAGACTACAGGAATAGGCAGGCTTCCATCCAACAGGTGCAGACCTTGGGAAATGTCATACACGTTTAATTCTTGGGGCTCCTGAGCCAGATTCCAGCAAGTCTGGGGTGTGGTGGCATCCAAACCAGGGGTTCCATGAAAAGATCTACAGTTTCGGCAGCAGATGTACTTAGGGTGCCAAATCTGACTTTCTCATGATCCGTGTAACACTAGATGAACTTCCTGACTGTAAGGTGGGGTACTCCTTGCAGTGAGGGAACCACAGAGCTCAGTGGCACATGCTACCTAACTCTGAGGTAGTTTCCTTGCTCCCTACAGCTCTGGGTAGCTTTGGCTTATTTCTGAATACACATCGAGCCCTCATCTCTGGCTGCCACACATAACTTACACTCTTGAGCTTCTGAATGGCTGGGCCAACGGCTGGGCCTGAGGCTTGTTTCCTCAAGACGATGTTCATGTGTGGGATCCACATACCCCACAAGGGTCTCAGGTCGATAGCCCATTTGTCGACACATAACCCTAACCCCAACTCAGCCACACACACACACACACACACACACACACACACCTGTTGTCACACCTCAGAGAAAACTAATTTCCACTGCCTGAATGAGTAAGCCAGTGAAGGAAGACGCCATCAAAACGCCTTCAGTAGAAAGCCTTTTCCAAGCTTGGGGATTTTAATATCTGCTTGATTGTTTGTTTGTGACAGAGTCTCTTTATTTAGCCCAGGATAGCCTTGAACTTTGGATTTGTGACATGGTCCTGTCAGATGCTAAAGCAAACTGTCTGCTCTCAGCTGACAGCTATTTATCTCACTCCTAATCTCCTGGGCACTTGCGTTCCTTCCGAAGGAAAGGCCTCAGAGACTCAAGGGACTCTCTGGTAATGGAAAAAATTCCCCTCCAAATGGAAAGAAGGTCACTGGTGCAGAAGGATGAGGTTTCACATGCAGCCACACCCACTGTGCCATCTGTGGGAACCTTAGCGGGCCAGACACAGCCTTAAACCACCATGGCTAGCTAGCAAAAGCTTCGAGCCACCTTCTTGTCTTATACTGTGTTAGGTGTTAGACTACCTAGGGGCAGGTGGTCCTTTGGCTGAAGCAGCTAGAACTGTTCTCAGCCATAGGAAATCTGAAAAGAGGGCCACAGGGGGTCCTTCTGCTCTCCTGAGGTGACCTACACCTGAATGAATGAGGAACTGGGTTCCACTCCCAACCCCACTCCCCTGTCTGCTGCACATGGAAACTCAACCCAGGCTGACGGCAGCTACCAGCCCTGCAGAATTTTTTTTTTCTTTTAATGAATCATACATGAAGGAGAGAAGAAAGAGGGCGGCTAACTCATCCCCACACTTCACAGCAAAAAGGAGACTGCAGGTTGCTTTCTAGAGCCGTGGGCCTCCAGGCAAGCCGTTTAGGAAAAGGAGGGGACTTTGCAGTGGCTTCGCCAGGGCTCCGTTCCACTCCTTAGAAACCTGCCTGTGGAAGGGCAGGGGCCCTTGTCCGTGTGTGCGTTCTAGGGAGCTGCAGAAAGGCCTGATGGAGATCTGAAGGTACAGCTCCATTGTAAAACTGTGAGAAAGTAACATTAAGGAAGACTTGCTACTTCTGGCTTGTGGTAGGGGCCTGGGAGAAGCTGGGGAAGCAGCCTGCAAATTGGAACAAAAGAAATCCCTGTAAACTCTCCTAGCCTTCATGGTTTCATCTGTGAAATGGGGGTGCGCAAAACTGGCTCCCTCCCTGACAAGATTCTTTCTTTCCTTTGCATTCATGGAAACTGATTAGGTTAAAATAAGGTCAAGAGGGAAGGCGGGGAAGAAGCTCTCTGACAGTGCTATGCAAAAGGCATCACAGATGTGAGTCACCCAGGAGACACACAGATGCATCCAGGAGCTGGGAATCTGGGCAGGATTTTTTAAAAAAGGCCAAAGAAGACTAGAGAGATGGTTCAGTTGTGCAAGCATGAGGACCTGAGTTTAAATCTCCAGTGCCCATCTTAAAAGAGCTGGGCATTGATATGTATATTCCTGTAACCCTGCACTGGAGGTAAAGGAAGGCTTCCCTGAGGGTGTACTAGACTTTCATCCCACCTGAAATGACCAGCTTCTGCCTTAGGAAGAGACCGTTGCAACGTGCCAGACTTCCTGCTACGGCCTCTGCACATGCATGGGTATGCCAACCTGCACACTCAAACGCATGCAGTGCACACATACACCATGCTTACACACACACACTACGGTGGAAACAATGGGACTGACTGGTTCTTGCTCCCACCACAGCAGCTTTGTTGGAATGTGTTCCTTTGAACTGTGAACCCAAAGAGAAACTTCCCCTGGTAGGTTGGGTTTTGGTCAGATCACATTGATCGGAAAAGCAAATGCTACAGATCTCAGTCAGGACCTGGGAACACAGTGTGGGTCCAACATGTAGAACAGTATGATTCAGACTAGCGTGGAGATCCCAGACAACATCACAGCAAACAGATTTAAAGCTGACTGTGTACAGGGAAGCACTGCAAAGGGGTGGAAAAATTAAGGAAGTCAGGTGCAAAATCCTGAGAGTGCCTCTCCCAGAATGACCTTACTGTCCTGACAAGGATGGGTAAGGACTCATGGAGTGCTGACATCCCGTGAAGCCCCACAGAGACACAGTAGCCGAGGGTTCTTCTCCTGGAGGCTGTTCTGTTGGATGTGGGGCCAAATCCCAGCCTCCAGGAAGAACTGGTGTTTGGCGCAAACCATATTTTGGGGATAAGTGGGCAAGGTCTAGCAAGCCGCCCAGGAATGGTGAGACCGACCCCTGCCTCTCCCCGAATTCAAGTTTCCCAATGTCCACCATGAGCTAACTACATCTGGAGCCTGGTGGTGATACTTCCAGATGAGGTAGCGAGAGGGCGCACACCTCCATCTTTTCCTCATTCAGCAACTAGTCTCATATTCCACGGGCTTATCACTGGAGGGAGATGACTCTACAAAGCAGACTGAAACCCCGCTCCTGCCCATGTGCATCTGAGTCTATCTGGTAGGAGAAGGCAGACAAGGAGGCAGGGTGTGTGTATGTGGGGGAGGGGGGCATTAAAGTTGAGGGTTAAGACAAGGGGTGCTGTGAACGGGAAAATTAACTGAGGAGCGAATGGCCCAACTGAACCCTAAGGTATGGGACAAAGCAAGAGAGGGCAATTATCCTAGGAAGAGACAACAGAATGGACTGCAAAGGCCCCGTGGCACAAGAACAGGAGGTGGCCCCAGAACTGGGAACGTACTGGGCCTGGAAAGGTTTCTGACTTTATTTTTTCCTTTTGCTCAACGGATGAGAAAATGTGACAGGGAGACTGGAGTAGCCAATAGGACAGAGGGGAGGTAAGACCTCAGATCTCAGCAGAGGCGGGAGGGCATGTGACGGTAAACCCAGACAGACAGTTCACCCCGCACTTTGGAGAGGAGATGCTTCAGGGAGAAGGAAGCCTCTCTAGCACTTCCTGACCCCCACCTCTCTTAGAAGAAAAAAAAAAGGACTCAAGAGAAAGAAAAACTTCCTGGTTTTAGTCTTTAAAATGGTACTAGAAGTCCAAGGGGGAGAAGTCCAACATGGGAAAAGCAAGCACAGCGCCCTTTGAAAAGTTTTAATTTTATTTTAACTTTGCTAAATCTACTTAGGTTCACATTTGGAAATATGTATGCACGATAAAACACTGCAGTTCTGGTCTATTGGGTTAAAAACCCGCTTTTTGGAATGGGTTCAAGGGAATACTTATATAAAAGTCCTTGGAACGGAAAGCAATTCCGTAGATAAAACAGAACAGCAACGTCCCCCAAATCTGCCCCTTGCAAGATAAATGCACGGTGAGGAGGGGTCGGGGTGGGGAAGGGCTTCACTAATGGGGGATTCATTCGTGACAGCCAGCCTCTTAAGCTCGCAGGGAAGCGGCTGGAAAGGGAAGCGGCTGGCTACTCCTCGCCTGCCTCAGCGCGTTCACACTTCTCCAAGGGTCTCTCTTTTATGATTTACTGGGAGTCAATAAACTAAGCCTCCCCACCCCCAATTAGAAACAGTGAAATTCCATTCCGGCAGGGATGCTCTCAGCGCAGGGGCAGCCGTGATGTTTATTCTGTGAAGTTCTAGACAAAGAGAGCTTAAAAAAAAAAATAAAGAAGCTGGACTAACTCCAACAACAGCCATTTTCTGGGCTTTTTCTCCGTAATTATCCTCGCATGGGGAGGCATACAAAAGAGGAGGAAAACATGGTTCCCACCCTTCAGATGCTGGCACTAAGGTTAGGAGGGTGAGCTTGAGCCACAGGCGAGCCAGAGGAAGAGTCAGGAAGTAGAGGTCCTCAGATCCTGCCTCCAAGTTCTTGACTTCAGTTCCTACCCTGACTTCTCCTGAGATTGTAAACTGGGAGTTATAAGATGAGAGGAACTCTCCCCTGCCCCATGTTGCTTTTGATCAGAACAGTCTCTCTCCAGAACAGAAAAGCTAGCTAGACCACCAGGCTGGATTCTGTATTCCTGTCAAGCACAGAGGGGTCTGATGGGGACTGGGATTTACTGCCACATAGCAGCAAATGGAGAACCTTCTGGAAACATTTGGCTTTCTGAAGTCTGACCAAGAAGGAAGACATCTAGCCCTTTCTCTCCTTTCTTTCCTGAAGGGAATGGACCCCATTCAGCTGAGGGATAGCTATGAGCTGTCTGGGAAAATTCCTAAGCCCAGAGTTGTGGCTGCTGTTGAGTCCCTCTTCTCAGGTCCTGGTCCCAAAAATGAGTTATGCATCTCTCCAAGGACACACAACAGCTTGTCAGGAGTGCACTGAACGGGCAAGGGCTAAGACAGAAAATGAGGCGGAAGATGTGAGGTGGCTAGCGTCGGGTCTAAAGGACGCTTGAGTCCCTTGGTTCAGAACACTCGTGTTGACTAAGGCTGTCAGAGTTCAGTACACTAGAAATCATTTTCTACGCTAGAAATCACTTTCTACGCGCTTTAGATTTCTCCAGAAACCCACATCAAAATAAAATAGGTGCTGTGATGTAGCTCAGTGTTAAAAAGCTTGCCTGACATATATGAGGCACTGGGCTCAAAAGCAACAGGAGAGGAGGAAGAGGAGGTTCATTTAACAGTTACCCGCTTTAGTTTCTATACGTATCTCTTTTAATCATGTCTTTAATCATGCAGCACAGAAGCTCCCCAGGATCCCCCACTGAAGTTGCTTATTTCTTTCCTACCCCCCCCCCCCATTTCTTTGTCTTTCTCCAGACCCCAGTGGCCATCCCATCATTATCTTTCTTTTTCTCTGAGACTGGCTCTCATCTTTTCTTCTTGTTCCTCTTCTGTGGTTCCAAGATTAGCATGAGATTGTTCCGTGATTAGCACGGGGTCACTGTAGATCTTTGGGTTGCATCTGGGGCTACTGTTCAGAAAACTGCCAAGGAAACAAAATCCCCATTATGAAGAAGACTGCCAGAGTGCGAGGGAGGGAGGGAGGGACTTGGTCACACCAAGCAACCAGCTCAGAGACTAAGATGTCTTTCCCTCTTCTGTTACTTAGAGATCAGGCTGTGTGGCCTGGCCAGTACGCAAATACACAGAGAAAAAAACTGACCCAGAGAGTGAAATATTCAATGAGGGAATTCCCCTATACTACTTACTGTCCTGGTGGGGTTGTTTGATTTTAGTTCATTTTTGACATTGTGTCCCTGTGTGGCCTGGGCTGTTCATGAATTCAGGATCCTTTCTGTCTCAGCTTCCAAGTGTTAAGATTACAGGTGCGCTCTATCTAGAAGGCTTCTAGAAGGAGACATTTGGTGGTTGCTCTTGTTACCTTATTCATGTATCTATTTGTATGTTTGCATTCCATGGGATGTATATGAAGGCCAGACGACAACTCTGCAAGAGTCTGTTCCTTCCTCCCACCAAGTGTGTCCTAGGAACCAAACTTGGATCAGCAGACTTGGCCACAAGCACCTTTACCCATTGATTTATCTTGCTGGCCCTAGAAGGAGGTTTATAAAGGCAAAACAAATATGCTGAGATAGCAGTAGTGATGTGGAGGTGGGGGGTCAGGATGGCAGGGTGACAGTAGGAATTCAAAACAAAAATGGAAACAAAAACTAAAATCACATCCCACTGTAAAGAGATGTGGCTAAATCCTGTGGAGGAACAGAGGCTCGGGTGTAGGAATACAAAGGGACCCTGTTGCCAGCAGTCTGAGGTGTAACCTTTTGCATCGGAGTTGCTAAGGGCTCCTTCCAATGGCACGATGGTGATACTCCCAGTAACAAGTTAGTATTAGGTCTCAGACTAGGGGCTCAGGGAGTCACTGGAGAGGGTTTGGTTGTCCTGCAGCAGAGAGATAATTAGGAGAATCAGTAATGCCTGTTGGGGACTCTTAGAAGAGATCAGGCTCCCTCTTACAGATTTCAGAGAGAGGGGGAAATCCCATGCCACTTAGGTGAAGAGTAGCCCATAGTGCAGGCCTGCAGTCAGGTTGTCTCTGATTCCCAGGCAGCAGGGAAGGGACAAAGTTTAGGCCTCTTGGTTAGCATCTGTGTCACCTATGACCCCTAATTGCTTAGGGTCTCAGGTAACCCGAGCTTTGTTGAGCTTTCTATGGCAAAGAAATCAAAGTTCCCAGACAGAACCTTAGTGGAGCAGTTGCCATTCCCCGCCCCCTCCCGCAGCAGCGGTGGGAATCACAGAGTCATCTATGAGGGTAGAGGCTGCTCTAGGCGAATGAGCTTTTAGTCTGTTCCTAAGGGTTAGTAGCCAAGGACAACCTGGAGCCACCCACAGACCTGACCCTCCCATGCTGTGTAAATGCCAGGTGAGTATATGTCTTGTGTCCCAAACAGGCTCTAATTCCAGAGTCTGAGGCCAAACTCTGAGTTGGCAGGCCTTCTGAGAGTCTGTGTTGGGGGTGTCTTGATGCAGCCTTTTAGGGGAAATGAGAGGAGCTTTCAAGCTTCTCTGCCCGGTGGACACACCCTTTTACCACCATGCCAGCACTCAAAGTTGAGTTTATATGATGCCCATATGAGGCAAAAAGACTCAAGCCAGAAATTACACGGGGAATGGTACCATCCCAGTCTCCTCTGAACTTTGCTGCACTAAATAATTTTCAGTTGGGGTGTCAGAGAACTACAGATGAGAGACGCATTATGTTCGCGAGAGGCAACCTTAAGAGAATCTTTCTGTGATGAAAGTGAGGGGTCCTCCCCCACCTCTTTGGGCATCCTGATTTGCCATAGAAATGAGTGATTTTCTGAATTTCTGCCAAGTTAGATGGGTTCAGCATGCTATTAGATTAGTCTGTTTATACAGAAACAGCCAAAAATAGGAACCACAGAGAAGCTATTAAAGCTATTGTCCTGTGGGGGAAAGATCTGGATGGTCTTCTCACTGCAAGAGGGGACTGAGGTCTGGCTTTGTATTAATGTGATGAAGAAGTTAACTGTGCTCTAAAGCCCTGTTCCAGCGGTAACAAAGGAAGAAGCAGCAGGGCTGGGTGGGCTGAGAGGCCTGAGGGTACCACACTGCCCCATTAGGCCTTACCTGCTGCAAATGCACACTTTTTATTATGTGAAGCCCAGGGGCCTTTCACCAGGGCACAGGTTCCAGGCAGGGAAAAGTAAAAGTGGATTAAAAAGAAATAAATGAGACAGGCTGTCAGAAACTCCCAGGTGTAAGTCCAAGTTCTTGTCTGCCCTGGAGTTGGTCCTTGAGCTAGTGGAAACCACGTGACCTCTTGGGTCAGTGAGTTTCCAGGCGAGAGCTTAGATGGAGCTGGGTTCTGCATGTGAGTTGGGGTGAGTCTTACTTCCCTCATCTATAAAGTGGGCAGTCCAGCGGATACCATGAAGTCACCTCATTTCTCCTCAGCAGGTCTCAAGGTGACCTGGGAAGGTCACCCATCTCACGTGGGCTTTTGAAACCTTAACACCCACCCTGGTGACATGCATCTACCTCCATCAAGGCCACGCCTCCTAATCCTTCCCAAACAGTTCCACCCAGCTGAGGACCAAGTTTTTAAATATGTGTGTCTATGGGGGTCATCCTTACTCCAGCTGCTGTGGTATCATACCATACCATGTTGTGTATGTTGTGTATGTATGCTAGTCGCTCACACTGCATAGTTATTAGGTCTGCTAACATGAGTGTCACAGTCCAGATGTTTCTGTAACATTTTTTTTTGTTTGGTTGGTTTTTTTTTTCGAGATAGGGTTTCTCTGTATAGTCCTGGCTGTCCTGGAACTCGCTCTGTAGACCAAGCTGGCCTTGAACTCAGAAATCCGCCTGCCTCTGCCTCCCAAGTGCTGGGATTAAAAGCGTGTGCCACCACCGCCTGGCTGTAACATTTATCTTATGTAATCAAGGCCTCAAGGAAAAGATTAAATGATGCGGGTAATTTTGCTATAGTGTATTATTACGGTTATTTTATTTTATCATTCAGTTTTGCTTTTAACCTCTTATGGTGCCTAAGTTACTGACTATACTTTATCATAAGGCAGAAATAGGATATACGGTATTGTATCATCTACAATTTCAAGTACCTCTTGGGCATCTTGGAATGCCCTCACAGAGAAGGGGAGGGAATACCGAAGGTTTTGGGGTTTTTTGATTGTTTTGTTTTTTGTTTTTTGAGATCATTGTCTGACACCTGAGTAAATTAAAGCTTACTCTGCAGTCAAGTGTCATAGAAAGGCAGTATTTGTCTGTGATGTAGAATGTACTCCTCTCAATGCTGTTTGACACAAGCCAAGACTACCTGGCTGAGCTGGGGTGGTCTCACCTGGACAGAAAATCGATGTCTGCTGGAGCTACGGTCTTCTCATCAGAGGCTTTGCAGTCTGCCCACACAGTCTGCCATATTCTCCTACACTGTGGTCTTGGTTTTGAAAGATATGGAGTGACTGTATCCTGAGGGTGTTCATCTCATGAATAGATCAATCCCTTAATGGATTTCTGATATTTTATCATTATTGGGAGATGGATAAAAAATATATGGTTCCTGAGTAGCTGGGCAGATGCCTTTAATCACAGCATTTAGGAGGCAGAGGCAGGTAGATATCTCTATACATTCGAGGCCAGCCTGGTCAATGGAACAAGTTCCAGGACAGACAAGACTACACAGAGAAACCCTGTCTCAATTTTAAAAAAAGGCAGATGGGGCCTAGCTAGAAGGGGGTCACTGGTGAATGTTCCTTGGGGGCTGGATCTGGCAAGAACCTCCTCTGCCACAACTTCCCACCTCCCTGATGTTCTGCTCAAGTCCACAGGGCCAGCCATCATGAATAGGACCTCCTGAAACCCTAAGTCAACAGAAACCCTCCCTCCATCAGGTGGTTTAAGGCCAGTCCTCAAACACAGCAATAAAATGATATTTAACACAAGGCAGTAAGCACCATTGCAGCCCCGTTCCCACAGTACTCATTTCTCTATGGTTACAGGACTGATGTCTCCTGTCTTCCTGGAGTCACTCTCGCTCCCCCGAAGCCACATGACAGGTGGGCTGCTCTCACAACAGGGCAGGCTGCTTCTTTCCAGCCAGCGGCAGAGTGGTTCTGATCTCAGGTATTCTTTCAAGGCTTGTCACCCTTTTCAACATCTATCTGATTTGGGGCCTTCCTTACATCTGAGAGATCCCCACTCTTTGGTAAGTCAGGAAGTGATGCTTCATCTCTTTCATACTCTGCAGGTTAGAATAAGTCTCTAGGGGAGAGGACCACACAAGCTTTAGAACAGAAGGTGGGAAACCAAAGGGACAGCATCATAGAGTATGGGCAGATTCACTTCATTCATGAACAACAGCTTATAAATACACTGCAAGGAGAAAGAGGTAAGAAAAAAAAAGTCTTGATGGGCTTGGGGGTGTACACCTTTAATCACATAGCTTGGGAGTTAGAGGTGGGTAGATTTCTATGAGTTCAAAGCCAGCCTGGTCTACATATCAAGTTCACAGTTAGAGCTGGGGGTGGGGGGAGAGATCTCAAACAAAACAAAATACCAAGTTCTATATTTATCCCAAATAGTCCTGGCATTTCAAGATTCTCTGTGAATTATCAGCTGTGTACATGCTATGTGTTAAATATACAATTTTTAACCATGAGTGTGCTTAAAAATGTATGTAGCACTTGAAATCTAAGCAATCAAAATCTTTATTTAGTCAGTAAGTTACAAAAGCCTGTAACACTGAAATCACCAAGAAATTAGAGAAAGGACAAAGACAACAACAGAAGGGGTCAGGCCACATGACTCAGTTGAAACTATACTGAGACCTCATTTCACCCCAGGCAGAGGGACAGTCGTGAAGTAAACTCGAACAAGTGTTGGCCACAATGTGGCCAAAGGGGACTCATGCTGTTGGGAATGTGTGAAAATCGGAACAGAGGTTCCTCAAAGTCTAATAACCCAGCTACCATCTGACTCAGCGGCTCCACAAGGAGTCAAAGTCAACTGGAGTGGAAACTTCTGTTTGTTCGGAAAGTCAATTATGTGTGCCAGGGTACACATGTGAAAGGATGTCTTGCTAGAGCAGACACATGAAAAACGGTTTTCCTGAAGCAGATACAGGTGAGAGGATGTTTTAATATAGCAAACAACTGAAAGGATGTACAAGATGGCGCTGGCCGGATACAGCTCTCTGGTGGTAAATTACTTTAGTACATGTGCAGTGTGCTGTATTTGTTATCACACTTACATGCTAATGAAGAATTCACTTAGTTCACCTATTAGGAAGCAGCGCGCTATCTTTCTATGGCAGACGGGGCTGAATAGGCTATATAAGGGCAGCAGGGAGAGGGCTCGGGGCCGCCAATAAGAAGAAAATAAGCTTTGTTCAAGGTTCCCGAAATAAAACTGCAGAAGGAAGAAAACTCCCCGGTGTTGCATCTTTCCTTGCCGGCGAGGTTGGACGTGACAAAAGGACTCTTGATGAAGGAGTGTAAACATGAACCCACAGACGGTGGGAGAGAGAGCATTGGTTTGGTTTGCTCTGCTTCGCTATTCTTCGCTAATGACGTAGACGTATTGGTTCGCCTTACATAGTGTTGTTGAGCTCAGCTTGTGGAATCGCCACCATTGAGAGAAACTTGCCAAAGAACTTCTTGTGAGATTCCTGCAGCAGCTTACCACTACACAGCCTTGTCTCAGGCCAGTTGGTGAGCCTTGCAGCTTCTTCAGGACTGAACCACAGCTGTTGGCTCACGTTTGGTGTCTGTCTGAAGAGAGGACTGGACCACAGCTGCTGGTTCATATTTGATATTTGCTACGAGACTGAACTGCTAACAAAGATGACTGAGCTCTCCCCCCAAAACTATTGCTCAACAGGTTCGCTTCCCTCATATTATAATAACTTCTCTCATCCACTACCTCTGCTGGGTGATGGGCAAGAGGAGAGGTTGAACCCTTATTAAAATAGACTGCAAAAAATATATTCCTACAGTCAACTCAATCCAGACATGCTTGCACATCTATATTTACCTCAGCACCCATCACCACTGCTAAATTTTGGAACCAAATAAGTGCTCATCAGTAGGGGAATGGGCAAAGAAAACATGGTTTATATGTAAGTGGGACTTCTCCCAGAATAGAGAAAAATCAAGTTATGTTGTTTGCAAGAAAATGGGTGCCAATAGAGATTATGACATTTAATGAAATAATCCAGTCTCAGAAAGACAAGTGTTGGATGTTTTCTCTCCTTTGGGGGTCTTAGGTTTGATATAGATCCATGAAATTGTGTATGAATGTATGACATGAAGGTATAATTGTTGATGCATCCAAAGGGATCCAATGGAAGGGGCAGAATGGGTTTTGAAGGGCATATACTCTCTGTACATTATCTGTGAAAATGTATAAAAATCTCCTATGAAGCCCAGGACCAAGAACAATTCATGAATACCTATTAGAACATTATAAAACATGCAAAGTCACTAGGCAAATATCGAAAGACAGCATTACAAAGAGGATGTATGTGGGCCAAGGAATAAAGGATGACAGAGTTTTAAGAAAATAAGGAAAACAAGGGGAAAGAGAGGAAGCCAGGAGCAGAGAGCTGATAGGACCGGAGAACGGAGATGGGGAAGAAGGAGGAAAGGATGGAGGGAAGTGTGAGGGAGTGATTATGGATGGCTCTAAGAAGATGCACAAACAGCAATCCCTATCAGATAATGGGATGCTCAGTTAACTGTGATAAAATGTCCCTTAAGTCCCATGCCACGGAGCTGAGCCCAGGGGCCTCACTCTGGCCTTTAGCTGTAATGCTTTACGGGTCCTGGTATCTGACAGGAGTGAATAGAACCTGGCTAGTTTCTGTGCTCCTTTACCTGGCTACTGAAACCATACATCTTCAGAGGGACATGGTGGACCAAGGGGAGAGAGGAAGAAGAGACAGGCTAGGGTCCAAAACACTGCCCTGAGTTCTGCTTCACTAGCAAGATTGCTGTATTTTTGATGCTCTGAAATTTTGATGCTCCGAAAATTGCAGTAAAATACGGGAGTCGCTTTGTTCTTCAGAGACACAATCTGGGTAAATAAACTGCTCAGGAACAAAATCCCAACCAAGTGAATGTGGTGCCTGGTGACCCATACATGATCGATGGAGGAAGAAACAACCTGGGGAGGAAATCCCTATCCTAAAATATGTGTCTTTGCGGTAGTGATATTTATAAATTTGACACACTGGGAAAGTGGAGCTGGCTAAAGATTATTTCTATGCAAATATGCATTTTCCAACACCAGTGTATAAAAAAAATTTCCAAACATATTTCTTGCAAATCAACTCTTGCACAGTGTGAGAGATGCAGGAAGTACACTGGTAAATATTAAAGCACAAGGCCAAATGTAAACGTGTTACGGGACAGAGTCCTCAGTGTGGTGATGGGCAGAATGGCAAATGTCGCATACTGCCTGATGTCTACTCTATAGTTGAGACAGGACACCTGGCAGAGTCATTGTCCTAACAATATGGTTGTTGTCCCCCTTTAGGTTAAAAGAGTCAGGGCCTCGAGTGGTTCAAGAATCCTGTTTCTTTCAAGTTGATAGAGAAAGTTCTGTACAAGGGGTGCCTGCTGACGGGAAATCCTAAAAATCAAAGCATTCAGTCTGATCTGAGGCTCCATCTAGGGGATCACCCACACTGAGGTGCCTGACATGAGGCCGTGAGCCTGTCCTCTAGGCAAATGTCTGATCAGTCTGACAGTCCAGTGCTCAGAGTCCAAGGACCCTACATGAGGGCAAACTTCATTTCTAGAAGTACAAGACTCCTGCCATTTTGTGTTCTTCTTCATCATCATCAGTCTAAGTCAGCTGTCCTGGGCTAGCTCACAATGCCCTGGGTGTTCTGTGTGTATTATTAGAGATAGATGCTCTCCTGCACTGGACAGAAAAAGGAAAATGAGATGATGTTAGCTGTCAGCCATGAATCTGCCATTCCTGTGTCACATGATGAACAGGGAGTGGAGTTGTACCTGAAGGCGTGAAGGCCACTGAGGAGAGTTTTAGGTCTACAATCCCAGTACTTGGGAGGCTGAGGTAGGAGGATTAGGAGAAGCTTGGGCTACACAGTGATCTCGGGACCATATGGAGGCAGGATTACTGTTTCAGGAACAAAGAAAAAAATCTAGATAAAGATAAGGCAGAGGGGTGCTGGGTTTTGTTTCGACTTATTTACTCAACATTTATTTTCACAAAGGGGACCAGGAATCTGAGGCTAGAAACTGCAGAGTAGTTAGACGTGGTCACACAAAAGGCTGCCAGGCTACTGAAATCCACCAACTGTTCCATTATGTGGAGTGCGCCAGGAAGTAAAGGATGTTGAATTACTGCCTTTCCTGTTTGTATTACACTTGGATAAAGAGTTGAGAAACACAGTGCTTTGTGACAGCAGCAGCCCAGATAAGAGCTTGGTTCGTATAGCCACTTTCGGGCTGTATCTTCTCTAACTTGGACTTCTTAACTGAGTGAAGAGGCACGTAGGACACAGCTGAGGTATCAGGAAAAAGGCCCTCTCCTGACTGTTGGGTCACTGACCAGAGTAGGTACCAGGGAAGCTACCCCAAGCCTCTTCTCTCTGAGAGCCTTGCCCAGTGCTCACTGTGTACACATTACAGAGCTACAGCAACTCTGGCTTTGTCACCAGCTTGCACACTGATCTTGCTCTGATCACACACGCTGAACCACATTTCCCAGTATCTCATGTTCATCTTAGCATCCCAGTACCTCCTAATGCTATTATATTTGGGCATAGGGCCTTGAAAGAGATGTTTCAAATAGAATGAGGTCACTGGGGTGAACCCAAATCTAGTCTGACTGCTGTCCTTCTAAAACAGGGAGATTGTGTCACAGGCACACAGAAGGACCCCTTTGTGGAGATACCAGGAGAAGATGGGCATCACCAAGCCATGGAGAGAGGTCTCAGGGAAAACCAATACCTTAACCACCACGCTGAAAGAAAACATATTCCTGTTTTGCTGCTTGTTACTGTAGCCTGAGCAGACCAATATAAACCCTGAGGTGAGAATAGCCAGGACAGTTTCCATGGCAGATGGAGGGTCTTCAAAAGCCAAGAGCCTTAGGGTAAGGGACACGGGGACTTTAGCCTAGTGTGGCCCTTTGTCTTCAGATCAGGCACCTCCCACTCCCAGACTCTGTTTACTCATCAGGAACATTTGGAGAGTCGCAGTCTTTATCCATTATGACAGTTTGCTATACAGATGAGTTCTGTGAGTATAAGAAGGTGCCAAAAAAGACAGACTGATATTTTGATTGACAGGAATGTCAAAATACAATAAGACAGCTTCATTCTATCATCCAAACTCATGAACTGAGATCCTAGGGTATGGGAGGCATTGTGATGTTGGCACTGGTGGACAAGAAGTCCATGGTGGTCCAGAGGACAGAGAGGACATGTGTGCGTGCGTGCACACACACACATGCACACACACACACACACACACACACACACACACACACACACACACACATCCATCCTGGGACTAGGCAGGAGAACTAAATATGACAAGAAGATTCATATTTTGGGCATGGGGATTTTCTCCAGCCCTCTCAGAATATACACAGACTCAACATTAGAGAAGGCCACTGATGCAGTCTTACCTGGCTGCTCATGTATGTCATGTATAATCACTGTCTTGGTCAGGGTGAATGAGTTCTGGGACTTAATGTGTAAAAATCATGAAATCAGCACAACTGACCACATTTCCTTCTCTCTCTCTCTCTCTCTCTCTCTCTCTCTCTCTCTCTCTCTCTCTCTCTCTCTCTCTCTCTCTGAGACCAGGTCTCATATATTCTGGGTTGACCTCTAACTCCCAATATAATTTAATATAGTTGAAGATGACCTCAAATATCTTACCCTCCTGCCTCTACCTTGTAAGGCTGAGTTTATAGGCTTGAGGCATGGACTACCCCATCTGGCTTCCTGTAGTGTTGGAGACTGGATAAAGAGTTGTGTATGCTAGGCTAATCCTCTACCATCTGAGTTCTACTCCCAACCCTGTGACCATCATCCTAAAGGGGACTGACCAGTCTACTTGGAGAGCAGTACAGTGGTAATCATCCGGCTGTGTACACATTAGAAAAGTTGTCAAGGTCCTGACATGTCATGGTCCAGTTCCAGTTCATCTTGGACCATGTCCACTAAACCTCTCACTAAGGTCTGTCCCCCCGCCCCCACCTCTAGATCCTATACTGAAGTCTTAACTCTGCACAGATGATGGTATTATGATGAAGGGCTTTGGAAGGTAATTAGTTCATGAGGGTGGAGCCTTTGTGAATGGGGAAGAGTACCTTCATACACTACTCTGCAGAGGATTCTCTTCCCCCTACTATGTGAGGGAATGGCATGAATGAGCGCCTATAGACCAGAAGTGGGCAGACTGAAAGAATGAAGACATTTCAGCTTCTAGGTCTGTGAGGTTCAGCTTTGTGTTAATTTTAAGTTATCAGTCTAAGGCACTGTTATACTAACTGCAAAGAAAATTATGTGTATGTGCATGTGTGTGTGTGTATGTGCATGTGTGTGTGTATGTGCATGTGTGTGTGTATGTGCATGTGTGTATATGTCCATGCAGGTGTGTGTATGATCATGCATGCATGTGTGTATATGTGTATATGTCCGTAAGTGTGTGCATGCATGTGTGCATGTCTGTATGTGCGTGCATGCATGTGTGCATGTGTGTGCATGCATGTGTGTATATGTATGTGTGTACATGATGCATGTGTGTATATACACACATGGGTATATACATACACAAATACCAGAAAAAAGCAGAGGCTGACTGTCACGATCCTTCCTTATACAAGAGACACAGTAAAGAATTCTAGGTGGAGATGGAAAGAGGCTAACATAAGGTTCTTTTCATCCTTTAACCATCTGTCTTATTTCTCATTGTGTGTATGTCCGGGGGTCTCTGTGTGGGTGTATAACCTTGAGTTCAGGTGCCCTTGGAGACCAGAGGCAACGCAGCCTCAGGAGGTGAGGTTAATTATGGTTGTGAGCCATCAGACATTGGTAGGAACTGAACTCCTATCCTCAGCAGCTCAGGTCCTTTGTAAGAGCAGTACACGCTCTTAACTGCTCAGCCATTTCTGCTGCCCTCTAAGATAAGGTTCTTGAAGATTATCTTCTTGGTTTCCTTAGGTGGCAATTTCTCCATTTTGTTCTATGACTACTTTTGTGCCAACTGTACACTAGGTGCTGGGGTGTGGGATAGAGTGTATGTAGCCAGGGAATGCCTATTTATGCCTTTATGAGTGGCTATATTCCATGAAACATTGAGACGTCCATATGGAGCTCCAATAAAGCTTCTGCTGAGCTAGTGCTCATCTGAAATTGTAGGAATATGCATGTTTCATTTTAAAATGTAAAACTGCTACAAATGATCTAACACACTGACACCGGAGTCCCCAGACAGAGGACACACTCCCTGCTCCGGAATTACTAGCCATTAGCCTTGTATTCCTTGGGCGCGATTGGGGCAGGAATATAGGGAACACCCAGCCCAGACTGAGAGAGTATTAAATATGTCTTGACTGATTAAATTGAGCATCTCAAGGAGCCATAGAAAGGAAAAATCTAAACATGAATTTAACAGACAACTATCTATGTCAGAATGAAGATGTAAGTCATTGGTAAAGCATTTGCTTAGATGTGGGAGATGCTTCAGGGAAGAGACTGCTGAAGAATTTCAGCCACTGTCTCACAGGCCTCGGTATCCAGGAAGCTGAGATCCCTGGAGTTGGGCTAAAATAGGCAATTTTCATCTGCCATGCACCTCTGCCACCCCCACACCCCCACACCATGCTACTTTGAAACGAGGAGACTGAAATCAATATGTACTGAGCCCATTCCCCAGTGCTAGCCTCTGCAATGACAGAGGGACCTAGGTAAGACACATGATATTAATTAGCTAGCCGGTGTAGTCCAGGTGACCCTGTCACCTCTACCTCAGGCTGAGCTTAGGAGATGCCTCAGGGAGTCACAGCCAAATACAACCATTCCAGATCAAAGTGAGGGTGTGCTCAAGGCCTGACAAGCCACGTTTTACTAACACTGACGGATTCACAGACCCTCAAGCTTTCTCTTTTACCTCAGCAAGCAGCCCACCCACCTCTGCAGGCTATGCCTTGAAGAGAATTAAGAATCCTGCTGGGAAGGCAAGAGTCCACAGACGTGTTCTCCACAGGGAAGAAAACCAAGGCTAGCTTGCCCCCCTTGCAATAAAAGTTAAGTTTAAAGTCCTGTCTAGTACCATGCTCCATGCATGTCTTACAGCATGCGGGTGATGCCACACTAAGTCATGTGGTACGTGGTAAGTCCCACTCTCCCCTGTAAAGGTATGAAAGTCAGATATCCCACTTCATTCAGGGACCGTCTCTAAAGGCTTGTTCTCCTCTCTTCCTTCAGGTCACCCTATAATATCGGTGTGTAGACTGAAATTTCTACTCTTTTCACTTCAAACTGTCCCTTCTAACACGTCCTGTCCAAACTGCCCCTTCTAACACTTCCGGTCCAAACTGTCCCTTCTAACACTTCTGATCCAAACTGCC